>NW_026136723.1:3382705-3397705 GCF_905237075.1 Dicentrarchus labrax
AGCTCCTGTTAGCTCCTGTTGGCTGCTGTTAGCTCCTGTTAGCTATAGTTAGCTCCTGTTAGCTCCTGTTAGCTGCTGTTAGCTCCTGTTAGCTATAGTTAGCTCCTGTTAGCTCCTGTTAGCTGCTGTTAGCTCCTGTTAGCTATAGTTAGCTCCTGTTAGCTCCTGTTGGCTGCTGTTAGCTCTAGTTCGCTCCTGTTAGCTCTTGTTAGCTCCTGTTAGCTCCCGTTAGCTCCTGTTAACTGCTGTTAGCTCTTGTTAACTGCTGTTAGCTCTTGTTAGCTCCATCTATCACTGATTCCTTTGATACTGAAGAAAAGTTAAGAAACTTGCTGATTAATCAGTATCAGTAATAACTGATCAGAGATAATAATGATCATCATTCTCTAGCCCTCTCTCACAGTCTCACAGTCTCACAGAGTCTCACAGTCTCACAGAGTCTCAGAGAGTCTCACAGTCTCACAGTCTCACAGAGTCTCACAGTCTCACAGAGTCTCAGAGTCAAAGTCTCACAGAGTCTCACAGTCTCACAGAGTCTCACAGAGTCTCACAGAGTCTCACAGAGTCTCACAGAGTCTCACAGTCTCACAGAGTCTCAGAGAGTCTCACAGTCTCACAGAGTCTCACAGTCTCACAGTCTCAGAGAGTCTCACAGAGTCTCACAGAGTCTCACAGTCTCAGAGAGTCTCACAGTCTCACAGAGTCTCAGAGAGTCTCACAGAGTCTCACAGTCTCACAGAGTCTCACAGTCTCACAGAGTCTCACAGTCTCACAGTCTCACAGAGTCTCAGAGAGTCTCTCTCAAGTCTCAAGTCTCACAGTCTCACAGAGTCTCAGATCTCACAGTCTCACATTCTCAGAGAGTCTCAGAGAGTCTCACAGTCTCACAGAGTCTCACACAGTCTCACAGTCTCACAGAGTCTCACAGTCTCACAGAGTCTCACAGTCTCACAGTCTCACACTCTCAGAGAGTCTCAGAGTCTCACATTCTCAGAGAGTCTCAGAGAGTCTCAGAGAGTCTCACAGAGTCTCACAGAGTCTCACACAGTCTCACAGTCTCACAGAGTCTCACAGTCTCACAGTCTCACAGTCTCACAGAGTCCCACAGAGTCCCATAGAGTCCCATAGAGTCTCAGAGAGTCTCAGAGAGTCCCACAGAGTCCCACAGAGTCCCACAGAGTCTCAGAGAGTCTCAGAGAGTCTCAGAGTCTCAGAGAGTCTCACAGAGTCTTGTCCGTACACAAATAAACAATAAATAAACATTGAATGCTCCTCGCTTGTTTACAGACAAACAACAAGATCTACCTTCACAATAAAAGCCCAGACGTAGCACTGTACCGCTCACACCTCGACCAATCAGAAGCCAGATCACCGAGCTGTCAATCAAAGACAGGTTACAGTGGGCGGAGTCTTCTTTCACTGAACTTCAGCCGATCAATGAGTCTGAATGTGCTAATAACTGATCAATAAAAATTATTGATTAATTATTGATCTACACTAACACATTGTTTACTATTTTTTTGTTTGTTTGTTGAACTGTAAACAACACAAACAACAGACAGACAAACTGACTGGAGGTCAGAGGTCATATACTGTGACGTCATTTACTCTCCACTCTCTCTGTGCTGCAACTGGGCGGATTTTATTTTGAAAATTCACACCGTAGGCGATGTGCTTTTATTTTGACTGACAGACACAAACCAGTTGGCAGCTGATCACCACTGATCAATAATCAATACTTACTTCAGCATGCTCTGCTCCTTCTCCTCCTCCTTCTTCTGCCGCTCCATCACCGACAGGATGATGCTCCGCTCCTCCTCCGTCAGGTGGCTCAGATCCGGCAGCCCCGGTCCGGTCCCGGTTCTGGTTCCGGTCCCGGTCCCGGTCCCAGCGGGCGGCCCAGACATCCTGACTGTGAGCCGCTGCAAGACAGTCAGTGCACCGCCATGTGACTCACAGTAATAATAATGATAATGATAATAATATTAATAATAATAATAATAATAATAATAATAATAATAATAATAATAATAAAAGGGAGCTCCAGGTGGATCCAGCGGCTCTCTCTGGAGCTCTCTGCCCGCTCTGGAGCCTCGAGCAGCGGACATAGCAGCGGTCAGAGAGCCGCTCTGTCTGCACCTTCAACCGCCATCAGAACATCCACCTGTTATCCTCCTCCATCCTCCTCCATCCTCCTCACCTCCTCCTCCATCCTCCTCACCTCCCTCCCTCCTTTCCTCCATTCATTCCCGCACTCACCGACAGGCGCAGCGGCGTCCTCTCGCCTGTTTATTCCGCGGTCATGTCGCCTCCTCCGGGGTAACTCAGCGGCGGCGGCTCCGGTCGGCTCTCCATCCCGGCGGCGGTGCTCATCTTCCGCTCCTCCCCGGCGGTCCGGCCCTGTCGCTCGGCCTCCTGTTGTCGCGGTGTCCCGCTGCGGTTCTTCACGGTGATAATGGACGCAGCGGAGGAGGAGGAGGAGGAGGAGGAGGAGAAAACAAATAAATCCTCCATAGGCTGAGGAAGAGGAGGGGGCGGGGCCGACGCCGGACGTCATTAAGCACAACAAAGATCAACTTGGGAGGGGTGGGGTGGGGGTCCAAAGTTGCAGCCAAAGATAAAAACAAAAACAGATCAACAAGTAATCGATCATTAACTGATAGATCTATTTAAAGATATTTAATAAATCAATAAAACAACTATAGTGATCAAATAAAATGTTGATCAGCGTCCTCAACAGTCAACTGCAATCAACAATCTATAATCAATAAACAGTGTATAAACTCTAGATTTATGTTCTATATGGAGCTGATTCAATCAATAATCAATAAACAGTGTATAAACTCTAGATTTATGTTCTATATGGAGCTGATTCAATCAATAATCAATAAACAGTGTATAAACTCTAGAGCTGTGTTCTATATGGAGCTGATTCAATCAATAATCAATAAACAGTGTATAAACTCTAGAGCTAAGCTAAGCAGTGTTGCAGCAGTGTTAGCAGCTAACGTTAGCAGCAGGTGTGCTGGAGGTGTTAATCTGGTAATTAATACTGATACATACAACCTGATCAGGAATATCCAAACTGTTTACATCAGCCTGATCAATGGCCAATATTTACAATAACAGTGTGCAAATGTAGTCACTGATTAATACATTAAAAAATGTAATAACGATCCAATAACTGATCAAATATTGATCCAGTGCAGTGCTTCCAATCCAGAGTTCAACCACCAACCTTCCAACAGGTAGACGAGCTGCTCCACCTCTGAGCCACAGCCTCACCTGGAGCTCCAATTGTATTGAGTTGATCAATATTAATATATTAATATAATATCAATATTATTGGTTATTATTATTATTATTATTATTCATTGTTATATATTGAATGAAGATCTTCTGACAATAAAAACAAAAAGCCTGGAACAGTTCTGCATGAAATATATAAATATATAACCCTAACCTAACCCTATTTATATATTTATATAAATATATAACCCTAACCCTAAATATAGGGTTAGGGTTATATATAAGGAGGATCAGCTGTAACCTTCGTAGATGGCTGGGCCTGCCACGGCCCAGTGGCATCTGGACCAACAGGGCTTGGTAGCGTTCCAACCACGCGCTACGGCAAGGCCCTGGGCAAAGACAGACGCCAACTGGTCCAACAGGAGGTGAGAGCTGGTGTGGAGGAACTGCACGCTAGCCAGATGGTGGGGATGCGACAGCAAGGTGCACAGACGAGATGGGAACAGGCAGTGGACCGCAAGATCTCCTGGTCCGAGCTTCGGCAAGCTGAGCCTTACCGGATCAAGTTCCTGACTGCGTCCGTCTATAACGTCTTACCCAGCCCAGCCAACCTCTTCTGTTGGGGCAAGGTCGACACACCATCATGTCCCTTGTGCCTCAGAAGAGGCACGCTAGAGCATATCCTCAGCTGTTGCTGAGGATATGCCACGACCAGGTGCTGAAGGTGACAGCAGAAGCCATCTTCACCAGCATCACCCAGAACAAGCCTCTCCGAAGGGGGGCAGTGGGACTCCTTGGAACCGTGCCAGACTAGCAGATGAAGGCCGACCTGGGGAGGCAGCTCAGATTCCCAGAGCACATCGTGGAAACCACCCTGAGACCAGACAGAGTTCTGTTCTCAGATTCAACAAAACAGGTGGTTCTTCTGGAGCTGACAGTCCCCTGGGAGGAGCATATGGAAGAAGCGAATGAGAGGAAGCGTGCCAACTACGCCGACTTAAGGCTGTTACATAGTCGCCGTTCCCGACCTGTAGTGCGACAATGTGACGTCACGGGAGCGCTGTAACTATTTATACTTATGCGTGGTGGTCGCAACACTAGTTGCAGTCTTCTCCTGAACAGAGGTGTCGCAACTGAGGAAAGGCTACCGACTTTGCTATTTCTATGCCCTAGAAGAAGAAGAGGTTCTTCCAAATTTTCCGACATATGGCCTCCTCTTTTCCAATATTCATGGTGATTTCTCGCCATGAATTCTGGCACCTCTGGGCATCTCTGTGTTCCTTCATTGAAGGATCGTACAGATGCCTGTAGAGGTGCACTTGCTCAGAAAGCTTGCCCTCGAACTCGTCCTTCTTCCTGTTTCCGCTTTGGCGTGCTCAGCTGAAAAAAATAGAGTGGTGCACGACCACAACAGAGGCAGCTGAGAAGGCCTCTAGATGACTGTGGATCAAGAGGGGTGATCCGTGGGTACATGCTCTTAGACACAAGTCCGGACTTGATCAATCCCGGCTGGGTCGCCTGGGTGAGGGTGTATGATGTTGAAAGATCCCAGGTTCCATCACTGATGATGTGTCTAAGTGCATCAATAGATGTATATTTAACTCATAAATAAATATATAAATATAAATATATTTATTTATATAAATATATATATATAAATGAATATATAAATATAAATATGTGAAATATTAAATGTGACTGTATGAATAGATAAATTACATTAGATTAATTACATCTTCTGTAAACATTAAAAATGTAATGACCAAAAATATTAAATCAGAAAATAATGAAAACATTAAATATAAGAACCAATTTCAGATCAATAACTTTATTCATCTTTTTTTTTTCTCAACACATCCAGAAACTGTGTTTTATTGAAGCTTCAAATCTTTCATTGAGAGACATTCTGTAGATTTATAACATATAAATATAAATGTAGATGTTTTCAGAACAAAAGAACATTTATTCTTGATCAATACTTTCATCGTTCATTCAGACACAATCAGACTGACTCAGGGTGAAATAGAGAGAGAGAGAGTCTATACTGCAGTCAGCCACCAGGGGAGATAGAGAGAGAGAGAGAGTCTATACTGCAGTCAGCCACCAGGGAGAGAGAGAGAGAGAGAGAGTCTATACTGCAGTCAGCCACCAGGGGGAGATATAGAGAGAGAGTCTATACTGCAGTCAGCCACCAGGGGGAGATATAGAGAGATCAACAGTGTAAATATAAACTGTAATTCTTTAAATTTATTCTTCCTAATGCGCCACAAACACACTGAAGATTATTCTGACACTTAAAAAGAACATCCAGATGTGCGACATATAGCAGATTGTTTGGAGTCTTTACTTATTAGTTAACTCACTGCAGTTGGTTCTGCTGAACTCTTCCCCCGTGGGCTCCAGTCGGGAGCTGAAGCTGAGAATACGATGGTCATTCACGCTTCCTACAATCATCACAACCTCTAAAAACGCCACGCCATAACACCGACTCCACACTGCGCTGCGGTTGGTCAGTGGAGGAGAGACGCCAGCTTCCCACACTTTACCTTCAGCATCCCATCAGTCGTCTAAACGCCGTGTCTCTGGAGTCCGTCGGAGGACCCCGTGTACGTACTGTAAACAGCCTAATTGGCATTGTTTGAACTGGCACTAGGATGGTTCACCTGATGGAGCTGGTGCCCCATGTGCCCCAGCTGAGTCCTTGCTGCAGCGGCCCGGGGTTCGGGTCCAACTTGTGGCCCTTTTCTGTCACTATCCATTAAAGGCAATTAAAGCCCCAAAAAACAAATTTTCAAAAAGAACAATGAGACAGACGCTGTTATCTTGATTTCCTGGTTTGGGTTTGTTGTAGTGGATTGTTTGATTGAATGTTCTTACACACACTCTTCAAGCAGCGACTGCTGAAGTTATTATTATATATTATTCTCCAATGAATCACATTTTTGGCATTAAGTGACTGTATAAAGTTTGTCAACCGTTAACAGACTCTTACTTTCACTTCCTGCTTCCTTTGACTCAGCTGTTTCCGTGGTGATGTGTTGTGTCATGTGTCTCTTCATATTTGATACTTGCGTGAAGCTTTTCTCGCAGACAGAGCAGCTGAAGGGTTTCTCTCCTGTTTGTCCCATGTGCTGAGCCATGTGTCGTTTCAGATTCCCGCCTTGTGTAAATCTGATGCTGCAGACGGAGCAGCTGAATGGTTTCTCTCCTGAATGAGTCCTCAAGTGTTTCTTCAGCGCTCCGCTGGCAGTGAAGCCTTTCCCACATACAGAGCAGCTAAATGGTTTCTCTCCTGTGTGGATTCTCATGTGAGCCTTCAGGTTGTGTTTGTGGTTGAATCTGTTTCCACACTGACGGCAGCGGAACGGTTTCTCACCCAGTTCTGCCTCTGAGTTCTCCTCGGTCTCGAGCTCCGACTGCTCACTGCCGCACTTGTGTCGTCGAAACCCTGACAGCCACGTGAACTTTTTCTCACAGACACTGCAGCTGAACTGTTTCTCTCCTGTGTGGACGGCCATGTGTTGAGTCATGTGAACCTTCTGCGTAAAACCTTTACCACAAAACGGGCAGCTGAATGGTCGCTCGCCGGTGTGAAGTCTCTCGTGTGTTTTCAGATTCACCATCCGGCCAAATCTTTTCCCGCACTGAGAGCAGCTGAAGGGTTTCTCTCCGGTGTGGCTCATGGTGTGGCCCAAGAGGGACCTCTTGCAGCCAAATGTTTTACCGCAATCAGAGCAGCTGAACGGTCTCTCTCCAGTGTGAATCCTGGCATGTGTCTGCAGATGTTCCTTGCGGCCAAATATTTTCCCGCATTCGGTGCAGCTGAAGGATTTCTTTCCAGTATTACATCCAAGGTCAACCTCGGAGACGTTCACAGAGTTTAAATCTAACTGAGGTCCACTGGTTTCTGTCCAATCATCATAAGTGATTTCAACCTTTAATCCTTCAGTCCTGTCCTCTGTATCTGAGCTCCTGGCTGGTTCTGGTGCTTCACAGTCCTCTCCATCAGGTTTAGTCTTTCTTTGATGAAGCTGTGAGGACCGAGCTTTCCCTTCGTCCTCGCTCTTTACGGGGACAAGAGCGAATGGGAACTCCTCCTGATGGGTCCAGAGCCTGTGCAGCTGCAAGGACTCGCCACCACACTGGTGTCTTTTGAGCTGATACAGCCATGTGAATCTTTTGTCGCAGACGTCACAGCTGAACCTGTTCTCCTTCGTGTGGACGGACATATGCTGCGTTAGATGTCCTCCATGTTTAAAGCTTTTCCCACAGACGGAGCAGCTGAATGGTCTCTCTCCGGTGTGAATTCTCATGTGTATGTTCAGATTGTCCTTGCGGCTGAAGACTTTCCCGCACTCTGAGCAGCTGAACAATTTGTCTCCGGTCTCGGTCTCTCTGGTCTCGTTGGTCTGGTGGAGCTGCGAGGACTCACACACACACTGATGGCTCTTGAGCTGAGTGTACCAGGTGAATCTTTCGTCACAGAAGCGACAGCTGAAGCGTTTCTCCCCGGTGTGGACGGACATGTGGTAAGTCAGGTTGACCTTCTGTGTGAAGCTTTTGGCACAGAAAGGGCAGCTGAACGGTTTCTCTCCTGTGTGGGTTCGCATGTGGATCTTTAGATGTGGACTACGGCCGAATATCTTCCCACACTCAGAGCAACTGTAGGTTTTCTTTCCAGTTTTACTCCTCAGATCTCCAACGGGGACTTCAATGATCTTTAGTGAGTTTAAAACAGACTGAGGTTCTCTCGTCCCGGTCCAGTCCCCATCTTGGACGTCAGTCTTCAGTTCTGAAGAGTCAGTATCAGGTTGTCTATTTGGTTCTGACTGAGTGGTCCAGAGTTCCTCCTGTTCCTCTTTAAAGTGTGGGGGCTCTAGGTCCTCCTGGTCCAGACTGGGGTTCCACTCTTCATGGAGAACCTTGTCTTTTCTCACCAACAGCTGCTGGACGTCTGAGGAACCAGTAAACACAGACAGAGAGTTACAGTCTTTATGGAATCTGCGGGAAGAAGGAATCTAAACCAACGTAAAGTACAACTAGAACCAAATAAATTACTTATAGTACCTCATAAAAACACTCTAGACTCACTAGAACCACTTAAGGACCCCTAGAGCATTGTGAAGGATCAGTAAAATCTCCTTAACTAAAAGTACTACCTAAAGACCACTATACGCCTTTCAGAACCGGTCCTACCTAAAATAACATAAAAACCTCCTAAAGCCACTTGTAGTACAATTAGATTAAATAAACTAAATTACCCATAAAACCTCCAAAAGAATCCCTACAACCTTCTCTTGGACCACTAGAACTACCTAAAGGACCCCTACAACCACCTCCATGACGATAAGCACCACCTAAAGGAACACTAGAACCTCCTACAGGACCCTTGAACCTACTTACTGACCACAAGTACTACCTTAAGCACCAACAGAACCACCTCAAGGATCACAAACCCCTCTCATTATTCACAAGCACCCCTCGAATCTCTTTCAGGTTCTCTAAATAACGTAACGATGGGTGACAAAGTAAATCCTACAAACATTTCTCTTTAACAGATCAGGTTCTCTTCAACTTAGTGCCCCTTTCTCCTCAGAACATTTTAAATAAACATGTTGATCCTACCTGAACCTTCATCATCATCTTCACTCTTAATAGGAAGTGGAGTGAACAGGAACCCTTGAAGCTGCTCCCCCTCCTGATGGGTCAAGAGTTCCACCTGTTCCTCTTTAATGTGTGCTGGTTCTGGGTCCTCCTGGTTCAGACTGGGGTTCCAGTCTTTAGTGAGAACTTCGTCTTTACTAACTAACAGCTGCTGGACATCTGCAGAGAACAGGAAACAGAGACATCAGGAAGGAAAGGAGGATCCTAATGGAACACAAGAACCTGGTCTGATGACCACTAGAACCTGGTCTGATGACCACTAGAACCTGGTACGATAACAACTAGAACCTGGTCCGATGACCACTAGAGCCTGGTCCAATGACCACTAGATGGTCCTAAAGGAAAGTAGACCTTCAGTGACAGCTGGGCCCCCTTCTAGTGTCACAAGAACCGATACTTTGGTACCAAGAGGCTGCCAAATTCTGAAAACGTGATAGTATTTGTTTTCCTACTGTAGGTACAAGGGTTGGGCCAGGAATATATCGGCTATTGATTGTTAGACTGAAGGCCGCTTGGAAAATTTTAATATATCGCCCAATGCAGTATCTGTATTATTATTAGTATCGATATCGATATTAGTATCAAATACTCGGGTACAGTATCGGTATCAGTATCAGATACTCTGGGTATCAGTATTATTATCAGTATCGGTATTAGTATTAGTATCAGTATTATTATTAGTATCAGTATAAGTATTAGTATCGGTATTAGTATTATTATTAGTATTGGTATTATTATTAGTATCGGTATCAGTATTATTATTAGTATCAGTATCAATATTTATTATAAGTATCGGTATTAATATTATTATTAGTATCAGTATTATTATTAGTATCGTATCAGTATGTGAATAAATGTAAACAATTATTAAATCATTATTAATCAATATGAATATAATCAATATATATTATTATTATTACGGCTTTACATCCAAACTAGTTATTTATGTTCAAAGTAATCAGAATAATTCGTAATAATATGAGTTTGCCGTAAAGATCAATAATTCAACTCAACTTTATTTAAATATCAGCTTCAAACAAACACAATCAATCAATCTAATATATCTAAACACAATCAATCAATCTAATATATCTAAACAAACACAATCAATCAATCTAATATATCTAAACAAACACAATCAATCAATCTAATATATCGAAACACAATCAATCAATCTTATATATCGAAACACAATCAATCAATCTAATATATCTAAACAAACACAATCAATCAATCTAATATATCTAAACACAATCAATGAATCTAATATATCTAAACAAACACAATCAATCAATCTAATATATCTAAACACAATCAATCAATCTAATATATCTAAACAAACACAATCAATCAATTTAATATATCTAAACAATCAATCAATCTAATATATCTAAACAAACACAAACAATCAATCTAATATATCTAAATACAATCAATCAATCTAATATATCTAAATACAATCAATCAATGTAATATGTCTAAACAATCAATCAATCTAATATATCTAAACAAACACAATCAGTCAATCAAATTTATCTAAACAAACACAATCAATCAATCTAATATATCTAAACACAATCAATCAATCTAATATATCTAAACACAATCAATCAATCTAATGTATCTAAACACAATCAGTCAATCAAATTTATCTAAACAAACACAATCAATCAATCAATCTAATATATCTAAACACAATCAATCAATCTAATATATCTAAACACAATCAATCAATCTAATATATCTAAATACAATCAATCAATCTAATATATCTAAATACAATCAATCTATCTAATATATCTAAACAAACACAATCAATCAATCTAATATATCTAAACAAACACAATCAATCAATCTAATATATCTAAACACAATCAATCAATCTAATATATCTAAACAAACACAATCAATCAATCTAATATATCTAAACACAATCAATCAATCTAATATATCTAAACACAATCAATCAATCTACTATATCTAAACACAATCAATCAATCTAATATATCTAAATACAATCAATCAATCTAATATATCTAAATACAATCAATCAATCTAATATATCTAAATACAATCAATCAATCTAATATATCTAAATACAATCAATCAATCTAATATATCTAAATACAATCAATCAATCTAATATATCTAAATACAATCAATCAATCTAATATATCTAAATACAATCAATCAATCTAATATATCTAAATACAATCAATCAATCTAATATATCCAAACAAACACAAACAAATAATTTCTGCAAAATAAAAGTCAGATTCCAGAGAGAAATCTGAACCATCAGATTATTGATTGATTGATTGATTGATTGATCATGAGGAAAAGACATAAATAACCAGTCTGGATGTAAAGCCATAATCAGTGATCAAAGATACTGTTCCATCACCATGGTTACCATGTGCATCATAGTACATTGATCAATATTGTATCAATCAAATCAATCAATCCGGTTTCTACTGGTGATTATTGTTTATTGTCACTTAATTAATAATTCATAATTAATAATTATTTGAACTCCCCAGCTGTATTGATTACGAATTGATCCCAATAGTTGCTGATTAATGTTCTTTCCACTTACTAATCAATCGATGAACAGACCCGTTACCATGGTGATCTCACCCGTTACCATGGTGACAGCCCGAGGTTAAACGTGACCTAGCTTCCAGATAACAGAAAACGCGCTAAGCTAACCCCTAAACTAACGGTAATCTAATGCTAAGCTAAGGCTAGCCGCAGTCCCGGCTAACAGCTAGCCTTAGCTTAGCAACATTAGCAGAGCAGTAAAGCAGCAGAAACCCAACCTGTAGTTCTCAGCTTTATTTCCGGGTTCGAACCCCCGTCCAGCAGTTTCCGGTGTCGGTCCATCTCCGGTACCGGTACCGGTTGTTCTGCCGTTATTTACATTCAGCTAACGGTCCACTGCTAACAGCCTGTACGTCACACTGCGGAAACCACAACACTCGCTTCCGCCAGCGGCCTTCAAAATAAAACTTTATTGTAATAAATACGAATATAACAGCTGTGACTGTAAACACTGTTACACTTATACAGTCCAACTGACACATTACAGCTGTGACTTTGATATGCTTTTTAATTATTTTATTATTATTTCAATGTTTTATTTTTGTTTGTTTTTATTCCTAGTTTTATTTTGAAGGCCAGATAAAGTAAAGATGAAGCTCTAAGTGCAGATTTTATTTGATCTTTATTGAGAACATTGTGTGTTTTTACATTAAATGACTAGATTAAGATTAACTTTATTGATCCCCAATTGGAGGAATTATTATTTTCACTTTACAACCACAGACTCTGGGCAGTCTGAGAGCTGGCGCCCCACGTACACAGAATCCGTGCTGCCCCGTGGGTTCGAATCTGACCCTTGGGGCGGCTGTAAGTCCCTACACACTGAGCTCCTTCCACCCCAGTCTGTGGTTGTGAAGTATGACATTAACCTCCATCCTCCACCGGCTGACTCAGTGACCGGGTTGACGATATAGAGATTTTCACTACATACAGTTGCTCCTGCACAAGTCACAAAAAGGAAAATAATCACAAATGAAATGGAAAAGTGCTGCAGTTAGTGAGCTGAACAGATGTTGAGGAAAAGCAAACTACCTGTTGTTGTGGTTTAATTCTTCTCGTCTCAATGCATCTCAATCAATGTCTGTCTGACTTACACTTTCAGCTATCTGACTCTAGTGAAAGACCACAAACTCCCACTGAAGGAACCCAGAATGGTGAGAATGACAGTTTCACTCCACATGCAGGATTTATTTGTATCAACACAGGATACAAGCAAATCGAGTTGTCTCAGGATACAACCAACCAGAACAAAGAAAATCACTTCATTATATTCCTCTTTCCCAAAGGGTGTCTATTAGTGACGTCTAATGTCTGATAAACAGTCATAACACATCTGATGTCCTACTCTCCAGGAGACAGCCTTGGTCTCTGTAATGTGCTTAGCTAATGGCACAATGAATAACAACTCTAACTAGTGTGAGACAACCAGAGTGTGAATACATGAAGATGAACATACATGAAGATAAAATATTATACTGTAAGCCTATAAAATTAAACATGAAATAGCACATATATATATATATAGTTTGCTTCATGTTCACAGAACCTTATTTCTGAATGTATTTTCCCACTACAATGTTGACTTTGAATTTTTTTTTATGAAGTCACAGTTCACAATAATGCAGCCAGGAAAGAAAGACTAACCAAAATAATCTCCACAGGTTTTTTTTCCACAATCGACAGTCTCAATATCAACTCATCATGACCTCTCATCATGATCATGAGCAGGTTCTCTCTCGGTCCGACAGGAGACAGCGAGCAAGTTATATTGATTGGTTACCAGACTGAACCTGAGACTGATGATTTGCTGGTTCCAGCAGCCGTTGGTGAGTAAAGACGAGGTTCAGGAGAGGAACCACAGTCCAGACCAGGAGGAGTTCTGGACCAGTCAGGAAGAGGCTGATATCTTCAAGAACCTTGGTTAGGTTTGAACTCTGTGATCAATAATAGTCCCTGTCTGAATACTGAAGAGAAACCATCCAGCTGCTCTCACTGAAAGTCTCTTTATGGCCTTTTTCCTTTTATTAGACATCAATCTGAAACTAATGATTCTATTCATTGACTGTGGATCAATTTCTAGATTCATTGATTAGTTTGATCAGATTACATGATATCGGATCAATAATCCAACGCAACAACATACTACCTACTTGCTTACCTGTGAGGATTTGTTTGTTTTCCTGCTGTCTGTCCGTCTGCAGCCGTCCTATTGGAGGAGATCAGTGATGTCATCGGCTGGTCATGTGACTGCTGACCCAGAGTAAGAGGATTACTGCTGTTGTTATTGACACAGAGAGCGGGACAGCCTGTGGACAAACAGACGATCGATCGATCGATTGATTGATTGATTGATTGATTGACTGAGTGATTGACTGATGAGGCTGAAGGTGTGTGTGATGGTTCTGATGCTGGTCGTCCGTCTGCAGAGAGTCGACTGCCGTCTGCCCGACTTCACAACTGCAACTCCTCCACTGCAGGTAGGACAGGTGCATGCTGGGAGAACGTCTAAGAGAGAGACAGACAGACAGACAGACAGACAGACAGACAGACAGACAGACAGACAGACAGGTGCACAGCAACAACAGTAGCAACAACTACACTAATAGTAGTGACTGATGATGATGAACATGATGACAACAGCAACGATGGGGACAACGAGCAGTGACAATAGTGACTGTAGTAATAATAATATTATTACTACTACTACTAATAATATTAATAATAATAATAATAATATTAATAATAATAATAATATTAATAATAATAATAATAATATTATTATTATTACTAATAATAACAATAATATCAGTGATATTGGCAATGGCAATCTAGCAGGACCATGGCAGGAGGCTCCACCAGGATCGATAAGAACCTGCGAGACGAGAAAGCACAAGAACTCCGGGGAAGAAGTGAAGTTAGTAACATGCATTAATGGGACATGAATGAGTGCAGAAAGAGAGAGGAAGGGAGGAGCTCAGTGCACCATGGGAAATCCCCCGATAGTCTAGGCCTACAGCAGCATAACTAAGGGATGGTTCAGGACTCACCTGATCCAGCCCTAACTATAAGCTTTATCAAAGAGGAATGTCTTAAGCCTACTCTTGAATGTGGTGAGGGTGTCTGCCTCCAGAACCACAACTGGAAGCTGGTTCCACAGGAGAGGAGCTTGGTAACTGAAGGCTCTGGCTCCTGTTCTACTTTTAGAGACTATAGGAACCACAAGTAGCCCAGCATTCAGAGAACAACAGTGATAAAACCGAATTTCTTTTTATTGGCACTAAATCAACCCTCTCAAAAGCTAACAGTTTTTCACTCACCATCGACCACTCCTCTGTCTCCCCTTCCCCCCAGGTTAAGAGTCTGGGTGTCATCCTCGACAGCACATTATCTTTCCAATCGCATATCAATAACATCACCCGGTCTGCATATTTCCACCTACGCAATATTAATCGACTCCGCCCCTCCCTTTCTCCCCACTCCACTGCC
>NW_026136723.1:3420205-3465205 GCF_905237075.1 Dicentrarchus labrax
CCGCGTTGAATTCAAAATGGCGGCTCCCGGTTCATCGGATTACGGTGAGTTCGGAGCTAACGGAGCTAATGTTAGCATTAGCAGACAAACAGCTGGACGGCGCTGATCGATAACCAATCTATAATTAATATTTCACGTCGTATCGACCTTTGTTTCCTGTGTCGTGGAGAATCGATCATCACGTGATTAGCTGCATTAAGTTGTTTATAAAGAGCAGCTGGTGGATGGGCAGCATTTAAGGTGGAATTTAAGGTGGAATTGTCCTGAGCCCTAGTGAACCCAACATACGATATATTGATCCCATCCGTAGTCTCTCTCTGCTCCTCTTCCCGTCCACAGTCTGTTGAGGGTTCTGCTGTGTGACAGCAGGTATTGATCCCGTATTGATCCGTATTGATCCCGTATTGATCCCACATTGAACCATTGAAGGTGCTGATAGACTTTGGGTTCAGTTTGAAGACCAATGTTTCCGGCCCAGTTCTCCTCAGCAGAACTTAGTCTGGTCTAACGAGAGGTTTGGTCACTGCACAGTTGGACCTCCAGATGGACCTCCAGATGGACCTCCAGATGGACCTCCAATTGGACCTCTAGATGGACCTCCAGATGGACCTCTAGATGGACCTCCAGATGGACCTCTAGATGGACCTCCAGTTGGACCTCCAATTGGACCTCCAGTTGGACCTCCAGATGGACCTCCAATTGGACCTCCAGATGGACCTCTAGATGGACCTCCAGATGGACCTCTAGATGGACCTCCAGTTGGACCTCCAATTGGACCTCTAGATGGACCTCCAGTTGGACCTCCAGATGGACCTCCAGATGGACCTCCAGATGGACCTCCAGACTCTGTATGACGACCCGGATCCTGTTCAGGACTCAACTGATATGAACTATATAATATACTCACAGAAAGTTAGGGTTGTTCAAATTTCGGGTGAAATTGATGGAAAATGTAAAAAGTTGATGCTGCAGAGACGGGCTGAACCCCCTGTTATATGTTCTTATTGATCCACATACTGCTGCTGACCAGAACCAATCAGACTGATTGATCTGTTGTGATGTTTCAGGTGTCAGCAGCCTGGAGCCCTGAACCTGCATCCACTCAGACCGTCATGTAAACCACAACCAGCTGTGAGCCAGTAACACGGTCCAGAACCAGCAAGTAACTGCTCCCGGTCTCAGAGGGTCAGGGTGGCTGCGGTGTCGCATTGGTGGAGGAGCAGGCCGATGGAGAGCGACTGTCGGATCCCTGTGGCCTGCTGTCGGCCTCGAGTCCTCGTCCTCCACGCTCTGTTCTGGGGCCTCGTCTCCCTCAGGTCAGTCTGAGGTTCTAGAAGTCCTTTAGAGGGTTCCTGTGGTCCTTTAGAGGGTTCCTGTGGTCCTTTAGAGGGTTCCGGTGGTCTTTGAGGGTTCCGGTGGTCTTTGAGGGTTCCGGTGGTCCTTTAAAGGGTTCGGGTAGTCCTTTAGAGCAGGGGTCTTCAGCGTTTTCCATGCCAAGGCCCCCAAACTGATGGAGAGATGGAGCGGGACCCCCTACTTTTATATATATTTATATATATATATATATATATATATATATATATAGTATAAAATTGTGTTTTATATGAAACTGGTCCTATAGTGTATAATGTATAAATGTACCTTGTTATTGTGCATTCAATACTAAGATATTCAAATAATACACAGGTTCATATATTCGTGTTTTTATTTTAAACATGTGTAAGGTACAGTGAGTAGGGTGGCCATGCCACTGGCATTCATAAACATAACACAATCAACTGATACCTGCCAAGATCAACAATGTCTGTCAATTGCATGTAATCATGCATAAAAGCTATTCAAATGGACATTTTCAAAACATAAATGTGGAAATGAAAATTAGTGATGCTTGTTAGTGCCACTGGCATGCATAAACACACCTGTTATATTGCTTACAATACTGAACTATTAACATAACTGACAGATTCATGTTTTAATTTTAAACATACATGTAGTATGGGCAGTGAATCCTCAAACCCTCTATGGATGGCATACATACTCCCACATTAGTGAGATGTCTGACCCTGATGAGTAGCACACAACTTGTCTAACCTTGGACGTATGGAGGTTGTCAGGCAGGGTCATATCAGTCTCAGGCTGCAGTCTCCACCTGTATTTGTTTTTCAGGTAGGTGAGTGAGGAAAATCCACTTTCACAAAGATTTGTTGTAGCAAAGGGCAACAGGCTCATCATTGCTTTTGCTGCCAGTTGTTGAAAGTCTTTCTGGCAAGATATCCAAAACTGGGTGGTTTAGTTTCATGTATGTTTCTGTACGTGCTGTCAGTGGACAGTTCAATGAGCTGATCCTCCTCTGTCACCGCCAGGCGTGCGCCGTCTGCTGCGTTGTCTCTGAATGGAAACTGTATCCATGTCTTGTCCCTGCGCCAGGAGTTGGCCTCAGAAAAGTAGTTCCTAAATTGACCATGGAGCGCCTCCAAGTGAGCAAGAATCGCGTGTGTTACAGGAGGCAAGAGCACCGCAGAATCTCCCAGCTCATCCACTGATGGAAACATGGAAAATATTCCCTCCCCGACACGCTCCTTCCATTTTCTGATCTTTTTGACGAAGCCTTCCATCCTGTCATACAGCTGAAAGGCATGTGTGTTTGCGACGTTGCATAGAACTGTTAAGTTTGTTCAGCTCAGTGAAAATGTCAGAAAGATATGCAAGTTTGGTGATCCAGACATTGTCGCTGAAAAGTGCAGCCAGCTCCGGGCGCTTTTGGAGAAGTAAAAACTCCTGAATAGACGTGCGTAATCCTAACACACGTGCCAACACTGTTCCGCGAGAAAGCCAGCGCACCTCAGAATGGTACAGTAGCCCAGTGTGCTCTTCTCCTTCAGCAGCACAGAGATTAGAGAAGAGTCGTGTTTGCAAAGCACTCTTCTTGACTATATTCACAACTTTCATGAGCGAGTCCATGACATCAGACAGTTCAGCGCTCATGTCCTTGGCAACAAGTGACTCTCTGTGCAACATGCAGTGTGTCCAAATCACCTCTGGAGCCACATCCCTGAAGCACGATTAGGCCACTTTTGAATCCAGCCATGGCTCTTGCGCCGTCGGTGCACAGTGCAACACATTTTGCCCATGAAATGTCATTTTCTCTGAAGAAAGCGTCAATCACTTTGAAGATTTCAGCACTTGTTGTGCGTTCAGGAAGGCGCTTACAAAACAAAAATTCCTCCTGCATTTCATTTTGATCCACAAAGTGCACCAACACCAGAAGCTGCGCATCCTTTGGCACATCTGTTGATTCATCCAGCTGTAATGCAAATGCATCTGCCAATCTCAGCTTCTCTATCAGTTGCACCCTCACATCTGATGCCATCTCGTCAATACGGCGAGCAATGGTTGTGTCCGACAATGGAACAATTTTCAGTTTATTAATGTCAATATCATTCCCATACATTGTTTTACACGTCAGTTGCTTCCAAAATATTTTTATTTTCAATTTTCTTAACAATTGAAGCAACAGACAAACACACACATATATAATAATAAAAATAATAAAAATAAATAAAAAAATATATATATTTGACACAGACTATAAAGAGGCTTAATATAGTATCAGAGTTGAATGTCAACTTGAGTACATCAATTATGTCAAGATAGATACTCTTTAGGGGGGTTAACTACAGTTTCAAGTACTCCAAGATAGGTCCCCACACACCACAACATTTCTTTAACTTACCATAAATCTCATATCTCAGTTTTTCAATGTGGAGGATTCCTACTAGCTCCCTCAGCCAGGCTTCAAACTTAGGTGGTGAGTCAGATTTCCACACTCTCAAAATACATCTCTTTGCTATGACCATACCATAGGCCACCACTGTACTAACACTCCGACCCATCTTGTCCAAAGTGTTAGAAATGCCAAGTAAAGCAGTTTCAGGGTCAGGATCCAGGTTTACTTTAAGTACATGACCTGTCATACATGTCTTGACCTTTCACACAGGGGGGGAAGTTTGGGGAAAGATTTTATGCAACTTAACCTTCGAATAGTGTAACCTGTGTATGACCTTGAATTGAATCAATTGTAGCCTAGCATTGACTGAGCAATGGTGAATGTCATTTAAAGCTTGTTTCCATATTTCATCTTGAATAGTGATGTTCAGATCAGCCTCCCACATTTGTTTAAATTTAACATCAGGATGTGCAAGTTTGTAGGAGAAAATACAAACCAATTTTGAAATCAAACCTTTTGCTCCTGGTGGGCCAAGTAGGAGCTTAAAAAAAGAATTTTCTTCTGGGAGGGAGTCAGATGATGAGATATTCTGTCTTATGTAATGACGTAACTGTAAATACCTAAAAAAGTTTGATTTTGGCAAGTCATATTTTATGTATTCTTTTTTAAATAATTCAAATGAATAGAGATGATTATCAACATAAAGATCTTTTACGGACCCTATTCCTTTCCTACTCCACTCTTTAAAGACTGCGTCCGCGTTTGAAGGGAGAAAGGCATGGTTATGCCATACAGGGGCATGCACTGATGTTTTTGGAAATTCACAAAATGTTCTAATCTGTGTCCAAATTTTTTGAGCATTAATTATTGTGTAATGCTCTCCCTTACAAGAGGCTCTTGGCCTTGGTGATGAAAAAAGAATTGCCCTGAGGGAGGTTTTTTGAGGTAGACTTTGTTCTGTTGCTAACCAGGACGGTATCTCAGTCTGTGGATCAGGGTCATTAGCCAGTTGCCAGTATACCATCTGCTATTAGCAGCACAGTAATAATGTAAGAAGCATGGTAGGCCTAGGCCTCCAAGTTCCTTTGGCTTTTGAAGATGTTGTTTAGAGATTCTGTGCGCCTTATATCCCCAGATAATTGGTAAAATCACAGAATCAATCGTTTTAAAGAAGGACATTGGGATAAAAATTGGGATGTTTAGAAACATGTAAAGGAATCTTGGCAGGGAAACCATTTTAATTGTGTTTATTCGGCCTACCAATCACAGAGGCAATGTTCTCCATTTTCCATATTCTTTGTCAGGGCATTTAATCTCTCTGTGAAGTTATATTTAAAAAGTAACTGGTTTTTTAGTGAGTTTAACACCTAAGTATTTAACACTTTTTTTGAAATGTTAAACTGAGTTGAGGTCACAAATGCGGGATCTAAATCAGCTGTAAGCGGCAGAAGGTCGCTTTTTTGCCAGTTTATGGTGTATCCTGAAACCGTGCCAAACTCATTGACGGGTGCCCCTCTCAAACAAAACAAAAACAAAATGACTCCATCACTCTAAACAGGTACCCCCACTCCACCTGGTCAAATGCCTTTTCGGCATCTAAACATAAAATGGCCTGTTAGAACCTGTAACACATGTCAGTTGCTGAAGGCAATATTAAATCCTCTCCAAGTGTGTATGGCTGTTTCTTTTGGGCAATCCGAAGAGCAACTTGATAAGAGCATTTCAAGGCTAGCTCACCAACTTTGGCAGATTTTTTCATCAATGTCTGTTGGCCTTGGAGGGATTTGAGACAAGTTCGGAAGTATTCAACAGGTTTGTCTTTTAAGTGGCTGTGGGTTGTCTCCAAGTGACGCTGCAGCTTTGAGGGCTTCATAGACTCATTTGACAGCACAGTAGAACAAATGACACACATTGGAAATTCAATGTCATCTGTCTCCTTGAAGGTAAACCCAAACTTCAGATAATTGTCTGTATATTTTCGGGTCTTCTCTTACCCTTTACAGCTGCGGGGCCTACAGCAGGTACATTGTCACTTTCATTTTCACCTGCGGTTTCTGAGGTGGAGGGAAGGCCTATCTCTTTTGTAAATTGTGGGGGGAATATAAAAAAAAAAAGTCTAATCAACCAAAACTTTCACAACCCCCCTGTTGAAGACCTCCTCTTTAGAGGGTTCCTGTGGTCCTTTTAGAGGGGTCCAGTGTAAACTGCTGCTAACAGACAGAGAACCAGGTTAGAACCAGAACCAGGTATAACTCAGTGTTTTGTTGTTTCAGGGTCTTCGGAGCGGCTCTGCTCAGCGACAGTGAGAGAACTTCAGGTACTGACACACAGCAGTAAGGCCTGCTGGGAAATTACTCATTAAAATGTGATATTGTTCTGACCTCTGCCCTTCCACTGCCCCTCCTCTGACCTCTGCCCTTCCTCTGCCCTTCCTCTGACCTCTGCCCTTCCTCTGCCCTTCCTCTGACCTCTGCCCTTCCTCTGCCCTTCCTCTGACCTCTGCCCTTCCTCTGCCCTTCCTCTGACCTCTGCCCTTCCTCTGCAGCAGCGGTGAAAGCGGTCGCCGCCCCCTGCTGGCTGCTGGAGGACTTTGTGGTGACCACAGAATGTGGCCAGTGTAACGCCTTCCAGACTGTAAGTTCACAACAACAACCAAACAGCTGCTGGTTGCCACGGCAACAATAATCTGTATGTGTTTACACTGATGGTTGTTGTTGTTGTTTGTTGTTGTCTCAGAGGTCGTGGTCGGCCTGTGAACCAACGGGATACGTGGAGCGAGTCAACTGCACGAGATCCAACAGAGACGAGTACAAGAGGTCACACCGACTATCAGTACTATTGATTAATGTTCATAGATCAATAATAATGTCCTTGTAGATAATCAATCAAGTTTATCAATACGTCACTGAGAAATAAACAGATAAATAAAAATGTAGCACCTGTACAGGCGTTAGTTAGCTGCTAGTTAGCTTCCAGCTAACAGAGCGTCTTGTTTGTCTATAGTTAAGATCAATAATCAATCAGAATCAGCAGATAATTAATATTGTTTATTGATCGTCCCCAGCTGTCGGTCCGCTGTGATGGAGGAACATCTGTTCTGGAAGTTCGAGGCGGCCATGTTGGCTCTGACGGCTCTGTTTGCCGTCCTCGTGGTCGTTCGTCAGCGCTGGCTGGACCGCCTCGCATCTGAAAAGGTCCGCCGCCAGATTGAGTCCATCTAGGACACTGCAGGGACCAGGACCTGCACCAGGACCAGGACCTGCACCAGTATTTTAACAGACTCTGGAGAGTTACTGAGGTCCCTCAGGGACCAGGACTAAAGAATCCTGCAGAGAACTGTTTGTTTTCATTTTTAACTTTATTTAAAATGGATTCATGACAACGACCTGCTGAAATCTGTTTGATATGGACCTCGAACCGGAGTCTGGACCTGGGTCTGAAGACTGGGGATGGGGGGGGGGTCCAGTGAAAACAATGTGTATCATTAGTATCAATAAAGTGATTGATTAGAGCTTGTCTGATTGTGATCATTCAGATATATCTAATAGGTTTACCTTCTGATCAATAACTATTCTACAGATCAATCGTCTCACTTCCTTCTACAAATCATAAACAATGTCTGCACCAATGTGATTTCTGATAATCAATAGCTTTTGACGATATAAAGTAATCACTCACTCATACAACCGGTTATTATATATTAAAGGTTGTTGGTTCGATTCCCGGCTCCTCTATACAGCACTTTAATATCAATATGATCAATATGTTCTATATGTTCCTCTTTGCATTAAAACTACAACCATCAGTGAGGCATTCTGGGAGCTGTAGTATCAACAGTTTAAACTTTATTAGTCAAACCACTAAAAACAAACTGACCACAGCAGCTCTAACAGTTGGGTAAACTCAGGTTATCAAACATATTGATTAATGTTCAGTTCCACGCAGCACGCTGACCGAGGAACAGAACATTAATCTATATCATTGATAACCTGACTTTAAAAGATCGATGGCGTCCAGCACAGCTGCAGTCTGCCCTGTGATTGGTCCGCTCTGTGAGGACGAACCAATGAGCTGAGAGCAGACAGGAAGTCACAACAAAAACAGATCAATAATTTAATGGTTACGATTGTCAGAATGATCAGAATTATTGATCACCAATAAAAACATAGAAAAGAAAATAGAGTCCTGAGTCCTGATTGGCTGATGGTCAGAGTGATGTCACCTGTCCGTCAGAAAGTCTTTAAAAACTTTAAAACAACCGTCAGTTGATTGGCTCGTAGGTCGCCAAGGCCACGCCCCCACCGTCAGTTGATTGGCTCGTAGGTCGCCGAGGCAGCCCCCTCTTCCGCAGGCAGGACGAAGACTCCGCCCAGCAGCAGGAGGATCATGGGAGTTCCCAGACCGACCGCCATCACGCTGACGACCAGCGGAGAGAATGAATCAACGGGAGGAGAACCAGAGCCCACCAACAGAGTCCTACAGGATCAATAATCAGTCATTGAGTATCACTTCTAATAAGGGGGAGACTCAACTGTATATATTGATTGATTGATTGATTGATGTGGAACGACCGACTAAAGTGATTAAGAGACTGACTGATAAATTGTTCTATTAGATTGACTGAATAATATAGATTGAATGATTAAAATACAATGATCAATCAATAAATTAATTGGTTTATACTGACTGATGGACTGATTGATTAATATAGATTTATTAATAGATAATTGATTAATATAGACTGATTAATAGACTAATGATAGTAATACTGATAGTATCTGTCAGCCAATCTATATTGATTAACAGATTATTGATTGATATTGACTGATTGAACAGGTTATTGATTGGCGGTACGGACCAGCTGAGGAACTTGGTGCTGTTGTAGAACGGTTCTCCTGCCAGTCCGAAGCTCACGTTCATTCCAAATGTTTCTGGTTCTGCGTAGAACGCTCGGATCAGACCAGACGCCGCAGCCGCCGCCTCGCCACTCTGAGGCCGCGGGTCGGAGTGACGGCACGGTGTGGCGTCCTCCAGAGCGGGATTGGACTGACGATACGCCACTGGCTTCCACTGAACGAAACCCAGATCAGCAGAGCTCGCGTTCTCTGTCGGAACCCACTGAGACACCTGAGGGTCAGAGGTCAACACAAGTTAATGTACAGACTGGTTATACTGGTTTATATTGGTTTATAATCCTGTATATAAACTGGTTTATATACAGGATTATAAACTGGATTATAAACTGGTTTATATACACAGGATTATAAACTGGATTATACTGGATTATAAACTGGTTTATAAACTGGATTATAAACTGGTTTATATACAGGATAATAAACTGGTTTATACTAGATTATAAACTGGTTTATATACAGGATTATATCGGATTATAATGTAATGTCATCAGACTACCTTAATATTTAATTACTATTATAGAAAACTGCTGGTTGAATTATTGATCACCTGGAATATTGACGGCGTGAACTCGTCATCAATTGATCGATGAACCTCCACTCTGCTCAGAGGATAAACCCCGCCCACCGCCTTCAGCTCCAACAGGAACCTGGAACGACTCGCCCGTGGCAACACACCGTCAAGCCACACCCTCACCTGGGAGGAGTTAGCTGTGTGGAGGAGGCGGGGCCACGACTGACCACGCCCCTCTGACTCAAACGCCGACAACTGAAAATAACACAACAGGACCAGAAACGTCTTTATAAGTAACGTAATCATAATATTAAAAATGAATAATCATCGACCGTGTGATGGGCAGACCTGCAGGCAGAGCGACCCGTTGGTGAAGTTTGCGGCGGCGCCACAGAGCAGAGCGCTTGGACCCGACAGGTTGAAGCGAGACCAGATGAAGTCCTGCAGCTCGTACGGCGGGAAGAGGTCGGAGATCGGGTCAGCCGTGTCGTTAACATCGTCGTACTCCAACAACTGAGACGACAATGCGATAAAAATATTCAACGCGAGTTCATTCAACAGCTTCCTGTTATCACTCGAAGAGAACATTTGCGGATCAATAACCAGAAAGCAGTAAATATAAACGCTGTATTCATTGGAGAATATTAATAATCAATAAAGATAAACATTGATCATGTTTCTAACCCTGCTGAAGACGAGGGCGGAGCTGTACAGGATGCTGCTCTCTGGCTCCACCTTCAGGCTGCCGCTGTGGTTGCGCTCCACAAACTGAGACCAGTTCACCTGAGAGACGACAACATCAACAACAACAACGTCAACAACCTCAACGTCAACAACCTCAACGTCAATAACATCAACAACGTCAACAACATCAACGTCAACAACATCAACAACAATATCAACAACAACAACGTCAACAACATCAAAGTCAACAACCTCAACGTCAATAAATCAACAAGCAACAACATCAACAACATCAACGCAACAACAACATCAAGCAACAACATCAACGCAACAACAATATCAACAACAACAAGCCAACAACATCAAAGTCAACAACCTCAACGCCAACAACCTCAACGCCAATAACATAAACAACGCCAACAACATCAACGCCAACAACATCAACAACAACAACATCAACAACAATATCAACAACAACAACGCCAACAACATCAAAGTCAACAACCTCAACGCACTAACATCAACAACGCAACAACATCAACAACCTCAACGTCAATAACATCAACAACGTCAACAACATCAACGTCAACAACATCAACAACAATATCAACAACAACAACGTCAACAACATCAAAGTCAACAACCTCAACGTCAATAACATCAACAACGTCAACAACATCAACAACATCAACGGCAACAACAACATCAATGGCAACAACAACATTACCAACAATGTCAACAGCAACGGCAACAACATCAACAACGTCAACAACATCAACAACGTCGTCAACAACAACAACATCAACAACGTCAACATCAACAACAATGTCAACAACAACATCAACAACAATGTCAACAACAACATCATCAACGTCAACAACAACATCAACAACAACAACGTCAACAACATCAACAACGTCATCAACAACGTCAACAACAACATTAACAACATCAACAACAACATCAACAACAACAACATCATCATTAACAACAACGTCAACAACATCAACAACGTCATCAACAACATCAATAACATTAACAACAACGTCAACAACATTAACAACAACGTCAACAACATCAACAACAATGTCAACATCAACAACAACAACAACATCGTCAACAACATATTTAAACCTCCTTTAAACGACTTCCTGTTTCAGTGAGCTGACGTTTCCATAGAAACAGACCTGGACAGTAGAAGAAGAAGTGTTGGTGTGGACGAGCAGCAGCGTCGGCGCCCCCTGGCTGCAGAACAGGAAGTGAAGCGTGTCGTTGTCTCCCACGGCTCTCACGTGCAGCAGGTCACCGCCACGAGGCAGCGAGGCCGCTCCGGGGTTCAACTCTACAGACAACTGAGGGCGGAGTATTGATCAAACACGCTGATTGATTGATTCACTGATTGATTGATTCACTGACAAGATCAGAACATTTGAGTCAGTTTCTCCTCGAGGAAACAAACATGTAAACAAACACAGATATTAATACACAGTTCAAACAACAACAACAACAACAACAACAACAATAATAATAAACTCCGTTTTTATCTGAATTTAAATATTTAACTGCATTAAATCAATTCAAAGATTTTGATTATAATTATCATAATTAATATAAAATATATAGTTTTTATTGAACAATCTGTTGTTTAGATTATCAATCGATTAATCAAATGTTTGATTATTAAATGATTGACTAAACTATTGATCAACTAATTGTTTCAAATCATCTGAAGAAAAATGTCCTTCTAACAATGATCAATAAAACAAACAATCTGCATTCTGTTGCACTCTGTTGGAACTATCAAACATATCGATCAGTAATCAGGAAGAACTGTAAACACTTTCACTTCCTGTCGGTCTGCGTCCTCGCGCTCTTTATATCCTCATTATTGATGAATTTATAATCGATATCGGGATATTGGCTCACCTTCCTGCTGTCACTCAACAGACTTTGGCTCAAACTGAAAAGTGAAAAGAGTAAAAAGAGAAAAAGGACTCCGCTACACTTCTTCCCCGCGGCGGCCATCTTTGTTGTGACTGAGCGGCTCCGCAGGTCACATGACCTCTCCTGAGTGAGTCAGCTGACCGCTAACAGGCCCCGCCCCACGGCTTGGTTTGAAGAAAAAACTTTATTAACAAACGTAGTTTAATACAATCGGCGCAATAAATACAAATATATCGATTATATAACAACAATATATTAACAGTGAACCATCCCTTAGTTATGCTGCTATAGGCCGAGACTATCGGGGGATTTCCCATGGTGCACTGAGCTCCTCTCTTCCTCTCTCTTTCTGCACTCATTCATGTTCCATTAATGCATGTTACTAACTTCACTTCTTCCCCGGAGTTCTTGTGCTTTCTCGTCTCGCAGGTTCTTATCGATCCTGGTGGAGCCTCCTGCCATGGTCCTGCTAGATTGCCATTGCCAATACTGTTGTTGCTGTGCACCTGTCTGTCTGTCTGTCTGTCTGTCTGTCTGTCTCTCTCTCTCTCTCTCTCTCTCTCTCTCTCTCTCTCTCACCCCAACTGGTCGAGACAGACGACCACCCACCTAGAGCCGGAGGATCTGTCCTAGGTTTCTGCCTTTTAACAGGCAGTGTTTCCTTGCCCTTGTCTCCAAGGTCTTGCTCATGGTGGTACTGTTGGGTCTCTGTAATTAATGTTTTAAAGAGTTCGGTCTAGACCTGCTCTATTTGAAAAGTGTCCTGAGATAACTTCTGTTATGAGTTGGCGCTATACAAATAAAATTGAATTGAGTTTTCTCTTGTAACACAGGAAGTCTCTTACTGCTGCACATGCTAACTGTACTAGCTGCTATTAGCCGTCCTTACCTGGACCGGGAGCTGGAAGAACCGGAGCAGGGCCCCAATGAGCCACAGAACCGTGTGATGTCGCACTGTGGCTGCTTGTTCTGATTCACAATCATTACTGCTGTTTAACATATAATCAATACAGTGGTATCAGAAACTATCAGAGTCAACGGTGGGCTTTTTAGTAAAAATCAATAAGCAGCAGTGAGACACATTGATGCTTCTTTAGAGGGATTTTATTTTGAAATGATAAACAGTGTGTGTGTGTGTGTGTGTGTGTGTGTGTAGATGGATGTGAAGGAATTGAAAGCAGCTGATCAGAGACAGTAATCTGATTGATCAATGACAAACTTTATTGATCTTTGAACGATCTTCACGCTGTCACAATGAAAACAGGAAGAGGTTTCCAACTTTAACTTATTGACGGATAATTCAGTGAGTCGTCTGGTCCCACACACACACACACACACACACACACACACACACACACACACACACACACACAGACTGAAGGAGTGACTCTGATCTGGATCCACGTGGATCTACTCGGCTCCCTGTCCTCCCGTCTGACCATCTTTGTCTTTCTTCTTGTGACCGGAGACGATGTCATCGATACGCAGCAACAAGATGGCCGTCTGAATGACAGACAGAGAGACAGACAGAGAGACAGACAGGATGAAAATGTGAACAGCTGACAGTCTGTGTGTATTGATCAGTTATCAGTTATCAGTTACTGACCTCCACTGCGGTCTTGTAGGTCTGAGCTTTAACAGCCAGCGGCTCCCAGATCCCCAGAGCCGACATATCAGACAGACAGCCGGTCTCACCGTCCACACCCCAACACACACCGTTGTCCTGGGTGTGCTTGGCCTGCTCACGTAATCAATAATCAACACACAGATCATCAATACATAATCAATGTATAAACAGTAAAATCTACCTTTGGAGCACAAACACTGTAGTCTACGTACTCCGGTGTGTTTTAAATAAAGTTATTGACGTTGTAAATAAAGTTATTGATGTTGTAAATAAAGTTATTGACGTTGTAAATAAAGTTATTGATGTTGTAAATAAAGTTATTGACGTTGTAAATAAAGTTATTGACGTTGTAAATAAAGTTATTGACGTTGTAAATAAAGTTACTGAATAAAGTTATTGACGTTGTAAATAAAGTTATTGACGTTGTAAATAAAGTTATTGAATAAAGTTATTGACGTTGTAAATAAAGTTATTGAATAAAGTTATTGACGTTGTAAATAAAGTTACTGATGTTGTAAATAAAGTTATTGATGTTGTAAATAAAGTTATTGATGTTGTAAATAAAGTTATTGACGTTGTAAATAAAGTTATTGAATAAAGTTATTGACGTTGTAAATAAAGTTACTGATGTTGTAAATAAAGTTATTGATGTTGTAAATAAAGTTATTGATGTTGTAAATAAAGTTACTGACGTTGTAAATAAAGTTATTGATGTTGTAAATAAAGTTATTGAATAAAGTTATTGACGTTGTAAATAAAGTTACTGAATAAAGTTATTGACGTTGTAAATAAAGTTACTGACGTTGTAAATAAAGTTATTGATGTTGTAAATAAAGTTATTGAATAAAGTTATTGACGTTGTAAATAAAGTTATTGAATAAAGTTATTGACGTTGTAAATAAAGTTACTGATGTTGTAAATAAAGTTATTGATGTTGTAAATAAAGTTATTGAATAAAGTTATTGACGTTGTAAATAAAGTTACTGAATAAAGTTATTGACGTAAATAAAGTTACTGATGTTGTAAATAAAGTTATTGATGTTGTAAATAAAGTTATTGATGTTGTAAATAAAGTTATTGATGTTGTAAATAAAGTTATTGAATAAAGTTATTGACGTTGTAAATAAAGTTATTGACGTTGTAAATAAAGTTATTGAATAAAGTTATTGACGTTGTAAATAAAGTTACTGAATAAAGTTATTGACGTTGTAAATAAAGTTACTGATGTTGTAAATAAAGTTATTGATGTTGTAAATAAAGTTATTGAATAAAGTTATTGACGTAAATAAAGTTATTGAATAAAGTTATTGACGTTGTAAATAAAGTTACTGATGTTGTAAATAAAGTTATTGAATAAAGTTATTGACGTTGTAAATAAAGTTACTGAATAAAGTTATTGACGTTTAAATAAAGTTACTGATGTTGTAAATAAAGTTATTGATGTTGTAAATAAAGTTATTGATGTTGTAAATAAAGTTATTGATGTTGTAAATAAAGTTATTGAATAAAGTTATTGACGTTGTAAATAAAGTTATTGACGTTGTAAATAAAGTTATTGACGTTGTAAATAAAGTTATTGACGTTGTAAATAAAGTTACTGAATAAAGTTATTGACGTAAATAAAGTTACTGATGTTGTAAATAAAGTTATTGATGTTGTAAATAAAGTTACTGATGTTGTAAATAAAGTTATTGATGTTGTAAATAAAGTTATTGTCGCTGTAAATAAAGTTACTGATGTTGTAAATAAAGTTATTGATGTTGTAAATAAAGTTATTGAATAAAGTTATTGACGTTGTAAATAAAGTTACTGAATAAAGTTATTGACGTTGTAAATAAAGTTACTGATGTTGTAAATAAAGTTATTGATGTTGTAAATAAAGTTATTGAATAAAGTTATTGACGTTGTAAATAAAGTTACTGAATAAAGTTATTGACGTTGTAAATAAAGTTATTGACGTTGTAAATAAAGTTATTGAATAAAGTTATTGCTAAAAAATAAAGTTATTGACGTTGTAAATAAAGTTATTGACGTTGTAAATAAAGTTACTGAATAAAGTTATTGACGCGTGTAAATAAAGTTACTGATGTTGTAAATAAAGTTATTGATGTTGTAAATAAAGTTATTGATGTTGTAAATAAAGTTATTGACGTTGTAAATAAAGTTATTGATGTTGTAAATAAAGTTATTGAATAAAGTTATTGACGTTGTAAATAAAGTTACTGATGTAAATAAAGTTATTGACGTTGTAAATAAAGTTACTGATGTTGTAAATTAAGTTATTGACGTAAATAAAGTTATTGACGTTGTAAATAAAGTTATTGACGTATAAGTAAATGATGTTAAATAAAGTTATTGACGTAAATAAAGTTATTGACGTTGTAAATAAAGTTATTGAATAAAGTTATTGACGTTGTAAATAAAGTTATTGACGTTGTAAATAAAGTTACTGACGTTGTAAATAAAGTTATTGACGTTGTAAATAAAGTTATTGACGTTGTAAATAAAGTTTTGTACCCTCAGTGACGTCAGCACTCTGATGGTGGAGGCTCCACAGTTCTGGATCAGGGTTCGGGGGATGACCTCCAGGGCTTGGGCCACAGCGCGGTACGGCCACTGTTCGACGCCAGTCAGAGCACGGGAACGTTCCATCAGACGCTTTGACACCGCCATCTCCACGGCTCCGCCCCCCAGCAGCAGCAGCGGTTCCAGCAGCACGTTACGGCACACCTGCATGGCGTCCTGCAGGTTCCTCTCCACCTCCTGAACATCACACAGTTATATACACACAGGCCCTGAAGGCATAACACCAATACTAATATTACTGAAGAATGATCAATAACTCACAGCCAGGATCTCCTTGCTGGCCCCTCTCAGCAGGATGGTGCAGGCTTTAGGGTCTTTGCACTCGGTGACAAAGGTGAAATACTCGTCACCGATCTTCTTCACCTCAAACAGCCCCGCTCCCGTACCGACGTCTTCCTCACGCAGCTCGTCAGTCCGACTGGCGATACGAGCCCCACACGCCCTGAGAGTGAGAGAGAGAGAGAGAGACAGTGAGCGAGAGAGACAGAGAGCGAGAGAGAGAGACAGAAAGTGAGCGAGAGAGACAGAGAGCGAGAGAGAGAGAGAGAAGAGAGACAGTGAGCGAGAGAGACAGAGAGCGAGAGAGAGAGAGAGACAGTGAGCGAGAGAGAGAGACAGTGAGCGAGAGACAGTGAGCGAGAGAGACAGAGAGCGAGAGAGACAGAGAGCGAGAGAGAGTGAGACAGAGAGAGAGAGAGAGAGAGAGAGAGAGAGAGAGACAGAGAGCGAGAGAGAGAGAGAGAGAGAGAGAGAGAGAGAGAGAGAGAGAGAGAGAGAGAGAGAGAGAGACAGAGAGCGAGAGAGAGAGCGAGACAGAGAGAGAGAGAGAGAGAGAGAGACAGAGAGAGAGAGAGACAGAGAGACAGGAGAGAGAGAGAGAGAGAGAGAGAGAGAGAGAGAGAGAGACAGAGAGAGAGAGAGCGAGAGACAGAGAGCGAGAGAGACAGAGAGAGAGACAGAGAGAGAGAGAGAGACAGAGGCGAGAGAGAGAGAGAGCGAGAGACAGAGAGGAGAGACAGAGAGAGAGAGAGAGACAGAGAGAGAGACAGAGAGCGAGAGAGAGAGAGAGAGAGAGACAGAGAGTGAGAGAGAGAGAGAGAGAGAGAGAGAGACAGAGAGAGAGAGAGAGAGACAGAGAGAGAGAGAAAGAGAGCGAGAGACAGAGAGCGAGAGAGACAGAGAGCGAGAGACAGAGAGAGAGAGAGTTGTCCCGTGATGATGAAGGCAGCAGGTAAGGAGGTAGAGGAGGGTAAGAACAAAGTACCCTGGATGACATCAGAAGCGTTTACCTGGCGATACGGTTGTTGTCGGACTTCCTGACGCGGCGGATGGCGGTGATGTTTGCCTTCATCAGGTAGTGCTGAGCCAGATCTGACAGACAGGAAGGACACGATTATACTACAGACACTATATATCACCTGCTGGGTTTATCCTATCACCTGCTGGGTTTATCCTATCACCTGCTGGGTTTATCCTATCACCTGCTGGGTTTATCCTATCACCTGCTGGGTTTATCCTATCACCTGCTGGGTTTATCCTATCACCTGCTGTGAAAAAGATCTACAAGATGTTTGGTCTTTAATACATTTCCAGGTGTTTCCAGGATGTGTAGAATAATCACTAATAATCAGATTATTTATCTTTAATCAAGCAGGGCATTGATCGTTATCAGACTGCATATTGATAACAGACTGTATATTGATAAGACTGTATATTGAAAACAGACTGTATATTGATATATTGATAACAGACTGTATATTGATATATTGATAACAGACTGTATATTGAAAACAGACTGTATATTGATATATTGATAACAGACTGTATATTGAAAACAGACTGTATATTGATATATTGATAACAGACTGTATATTGAAAACAGACTGTATATTGATATATTGATAACAGACTGTATATGATATATTGATAACAGACTGTATATGATAAATTGATAACAGACTGTATATGATAAATTGATAACAGACTGTATATGGATATATTGATAAGACAGTATATAGATATATTGATAAGACTGTATATGATATATTGATAACAGACTGTATATGATAAATTGATAACAGACTGTATATGGATATATTGATAAGACAGTATATAGATATATTGATAACAGACTGTATATGGATATATTGATAACAGACTGTATATGGATATATTGATAACAGACTGTATATGATATATTGATAACAGACTATATTGATAACAGACTGTATATGATAAATTGATAACAGACTGTATATGATGTATTGATAACAGACTGTATATGGATATATTGATAACAGACTGTATATGGATATATTGATAAGACTGTATATGGATATATTGATAAGACTGTATATGGATATATTGATAAGACTGTATATGGATATATTGATAACAGACTGTATATGATGTATTGATAACAGACTGTATATGATATATTGATAAGACTGTATATGAATATATTGATAACAGACTGTATATTGATAACAGACTGTATATTGATAACAGACTGTATATTGATAACAGACTGTATATTGATAACAGACTGTATATGATGTATTGATAACAGACTGTATATGATATATTGATAAGACTGTATATGAATATATTGATAACAGACTGTATATTGATAACAGACTGTATATTGATAACAGACTGTATATGATGTATTGATAACAGACTGTATATGATGTATTGATAACAGACTGTATATGAATATATTGATAACAGACTGTATATGAATATATTGATAACAGACTGTATATTGATAACAGACTGTATATGATATATTGATAACGACTGTATATTGATAACAGACTGTATATGATGTATTGATAACAGACTGTATATGGATATATTGATAACAGACTGTATATGAATATATTGATAACAGACTGTATATTGATAACAGACTGTATATGATATATTGATAACAGACTGTATATTGATAACAGACTGTATATGATGTATTGATAACAGACTGTATATGGATATATTGATAACAGACTGTATATGAATATATTGATAACAGACTGTATATTGATAACAGACTGTATATGATATATTGATAACAGACTGTATATGATATATTGATAAGACTGTATATTGATAACAGACTGTATATGATATATTGATAACAGACTGTATATGGATATATTGATATGAGGTTATTGATATGAGGTGGTATATAGTGATTTGAGGTTGGCCCCGCCCACAGTAGTTAAGCCTTCAGTGGCTGTATTGACGAGCACTGATTACTGGGTGCTGACTGTGTGATGAAGGGTCCAGGTGAGACGTACCTGAGACCCCTTTCTCAGTGAAGACCAGGTCTGGTTTGAGGCGGATGATGTCCTCACAGATCTGCTGGATGTACTCTTCCTCCATCTGCAGGATCCGGGCAAAGTCCTCCTCCTTACTGATCTCTATGTCCGTCTGCACACAGGAACAAGATGACTGAATGTATTGATCAGATCAATAACCTCACTCACCATCACAATCAGCCCACTGGGATATCTCCTCCTCAATAACCCCCAACCCTCTTCTCATTCATCCAAATCAGCTCATTATTAATGCTAATGGTGCTAATTGTCCAACATATGCAGGTTAGCATCAGTCAGTGTAACCGTGTGTGTGTGTGTGTGTGTTACAGTGTGTGTGTGTGTGTGTTACAGTGTGTGTGTGTGTGTGTGTTACAGTGTGTGTGTTACAGTGTGTGTGTGTTACAGTGTGTGTGTGTGTGTTACAGTGTGTGTGTGTTACAGTGTGTGTGTTACAGTGTGTGTATTACAGTGTGTGTATTACAGTGTGTGTATTACAGTGTGTGTTACAGTGTGTGTGTGTGTGTTACTGTGTGTGTGTTACTGTGTGTGTGTTACAGTGTGTGTATTACAGTGTGTGTTACAGTGTGTGTATTACAGTGTGTGTTACAGTGTGTGTTACAGTGTGTGTGTTACAGTGTGTGTGTTACAGTGTGTGTGTTACTGTGTGTGTGTTACTGTGTGTGTGTGTGTGTGTTACAGTGTGTGTGTTACTGTGTGTGTGTTACTGTGTGTGTGTTACAGTGTGTGTATTACAGTGTGTGTGTACAGTGTGTGTGTTACAGTGTGTGTGTTACAGTGTGTGTGTTACTGTGTGTGTGTTACTGTGTGTGTGTGTGTGTGTTACAGTGTGTGTATTACAGTGTGTGTGTTACAGTGTGTGTATTACAGTGTGTGTGTTACAGTGTGTGTTACCTGGCTCTCTCCCTTCTTGTACTCCAGAGAACAGTCCAACAGGACGATTCGTGGCTCTTTGATCAAGCGTCTCATCCTCGGGTGAGTCACGTCTTTGTTCACCATCACTCCTTTCAGCACATACGAGTCCTCGATGAACCCACCTGGAACCTGAACACAGCGCGGCAGGGGGAGTTACAGGGGGAGTTACCAGGGGGAGTTACCAGGGGGCGTTACAGGGGGCGTTACCAGGGGGGCGTTACAGGGGGCGCTTTACAGGGGGGGCTACAGGGGGGGCGCGCGTTACAGGGGGAGCTAAGCGCCCAGTATACTCGACGCACTCGTGCTGTCGCACGACAACGTGACGTCAAAATGACGTAGACCTCGCTGATGCGCCAGGATTTTATCCCGGTCGCGCCGTGTCGTGCACCACTTTTTTTTTTTTTTCAGCTGCGCGCGACAAACCGGAAACAGGAAGATGGACGATCTGTACGATCCTTCAATAAAGGAGCACAGAGATGCCCAGAGATGCTGGAATTCATGGCGAGAAATCGCGCGACAGTTGGTCTGCGTCGAGTATACGGGGGAGTTACCGGGGGAGTTACGGGGGGAGTTACGGGGGGAGGTTACAGGGGGGAGTTACAGGGGGCCAGGGGAGCGTTACAGGGGGGAGTTACAGGGGGGAGTTACAGGGGGGAGTTACAGGGGGGAGTTACAGGGGGGGGGAGTTACAGGGCCTTGGGGCCTGTGAGTCGTACCTTCTCCACTTTGGCGTACTTCTTGATGTCGATCTCTTTGCGTCCGTTCTCCTCCAGCTCCACTGTGCGGACGGCGTCCAGTGCGATGCTGCAGGCCAGCTCGGACCAGCGGCTCAGAGCTTTGGTGTTGATGGCGGAGTGGACGATCTTCAGCATCATGGAGCGGTCCGACGTGTCCACGGGGGTGCTGAGGACAGAGGTCAAAGGTCAACCACTGGCTTAAGATAAACAGGAATCTTCAGTTAAATCAAAACAGGAAGTGACCCATCCAATAATCAGTTTGACTGATACAGATTGAGTCATTGCAGTGTAATAGTTAATGGTGTTGGGGGTCATATGTTAAATATCCAAATCAGCGATTGACGATATATTGGCCCTTTCACAATAAAAGCCTGTGTGTACCTGATCTCCTTCAGAGTGTCCAGCATGTCTTCCAGAGCCTGTCTGTAGGCACTGATGATGACGGTCGGATGCATCTGCTGCTCCAGAAACTGCTCGGCTACAGACAGCATCTCCCCGGCTGCGCGCGTGTGCACACACACACACACACACACACACACACGTATTACTACAACAACAACAACAACAACAACAGTAACAGCAACAACAGTAACAACAACAGCATCTCACCCAGTATGATGACTGATGTGGTCCCATCTCCAACCTCTTCATCCTGTGTGCGGCTGATCTCGATCATCGACTTGGCTGCAGGATGCTGAACTTGAATCTGTTGCCATGGAGACAGAGGTTATCAATAACAATAATAATAATAATATTGATAAAGAGACACTAGTACAGTTATTTGTGCAGACCTCTCTGAGGATGGCGTTTCCATCGTTGGTCATCACAATTCCTCCCATGGGGTCGAGCAACATCTACACACACACACACACACACACACACACACACACGATCAATTATTGACTCAACAGGATGTCAATCACGTTAATGAGCTCTTCAGACCGAACGTGTCTCACCTTCATCATGGCCCGCGGGCCGAGGCAGGTCCTGATCACATCTGCAATGGTCTGAAACACACACACACACACGTTGATTCTCCACAGCTCTCAACATGTCTGCTCCACTGCCACACAATCAATGATCAATAATATAATCCAAACTGGGGCCGACTACCAACTCCAGAGATTAATATAATAGTAAAAATAATAATATTATTAATAATAAATGTGATTATTATTAATAATGAATATTAATAATAAATTTCTCGTCACCCCACTCCCAAGCCCTGATCTCCAGAAGCTGAGCGAGACCGCTCTACGTTGTCACGTTTCAGACAACGCAGAAGACTTACGCTTTCATAGAGAGACTCTTCACTGAGAAAGGTGGAAATGCAGCACCACGCCACGGACACACAGTTTGATGCACTGTAAATATTTGATTAACTTATGATCACCAATGTGTCTAGATTGCAGTGATGGAATATGAAGTCAATATGATAAAATCTGTAGGGGTTAGTTAAAATAGAAGCCCTGAAATGCCGGAAATGGCCTCACAGTGGCCGACTTTGACGGCACGCCACGGACACGCCCTTCAACGTACAGTCACAAAAAGCACGGCGTTCATTCAGCAAAATTTTTTGACTGTGCTGACCAAATGTTGAAGCAGATCCGATAAATTCCCTAGGACGAGTTCGTTCAAATACAAGCCCAAACAGTGAAAATGACAAACAAAATGGCCGCCGATAGTGAAAATGAAAATAGCCGACTTCCTGTGGGTTTTGGGTCTAAGAGGCTTTTCTGTACGTCTCTAGTTTCATACATATCGGTGTTTGTTGAAATCCTGTAGGGGGCGCCACAAACAGGATTTTTGGTATGTGAGCTTCAGGCACCGCTCTACACGTGCCCTGTGCACACGTTGCCGATGCGGAGATATAAACTCCTTAATTTTAAAGAGCGCCACCTAGTGGCTTTGGCCTGAAATTGTGCACAATGCCTAAAGAAGACATGAGGAACTATGGACCCAAGCTTGGTGTCAATCGGAGAAACCAATGTGGAGAAATGGTCCACTTCCTTTTGTGACTAAAAATCTACAGGAAGTGATCATTTTATGACGTGCTTATTTTTTGAAATATCAAAATACTTTGAATGACTTTTTCTCGTCAGTCTCCAGATGCTACGTGACAAGTTTCGTGCGAATCGGACAAAGCGTGTAGGAGGAACACGAAATGCCCCGACTCAAAACCACCACAGCAAGTTCTCACCAGGCCGGTTGACTTTGCCAAATAAAATGAATGTGAAGTTTATGTTCAGGGGTCAAAGACGGCGTCAGCATTCCTAATAACAACAACAACAACAACAACAAAAAACTGATAATGCAGTAGGGTCCTCCCAGTGCTGACACTGGCTCGGTCCCTAACAATGAGCCGCTGTACACACTGACCTTTGCAGCGCTGATGTTTCCGGTCTGGACTTTACGTCCCGACTCTCTCTTTATGTTCTGGTCTGCAGACAAACAGGAACAACAACTGATCAATAATCAATACAATCTATACATAAACAACCTACACACACAGTTAATATTCAACACAGAATGACTCACTCACTCACTACATCCTGTAACATTCACTTTAATATCCATAAAGACAAACTATTGATCACATACAGTAAAGGAGACACTCAGTGGATCAATCAGAAACAGCCCTGATCAATAATCTAGATTATGGCGTTTGTTACTTCACTCCTAATAACAGTGTATATTTATCCAGTAACTCCAATAACTCATTAATATGCCATCGATCAGTGATCAGCAGTGATCGATCAGTGATCAGCAGTGATCGATCAGTGATCAGCAGTGATCGGTAGTGATCAGCAGTGATCGATCAGTGATCAGCAGTGATCGGTAGTGAGGGTGTGGCTGCACATCTTAAACCCAGTGCTAGCCCTGATGCTAACGTTAGCAGCTCAGTTGGAGATGACGTCAGTTTATTAGCTTTACGAGCTAACGGTTAGCATTCATTACAGCCGTTAGCATTCTAGCTAACTATACTTTCATGCTGAGTAACGAGGGTAAATTAGCCTAGCTTAGCATCTCTATATGCTCTCCATTGTCTCTGAAAACACAAACGACACGAGCTAACGATGCTAACAGCGGGGGATTAGCTGTTAGCTAACAGCTAGCCTGGAGGAAGCACATGTTCCTCCGCTGGTTAGAGACCGGTCTCCGCTTTGTGCCGCAGCGGGCCGCTCTGACGGTAACCGGCTACAGGCCGCCGCTGGCCGCCGCCGGCCGCCGCTGTGTCGCTGCTGAGCCCGTTAGGAAGAAGCAGAAATGTCGCTGATACTCACTGAGAACTAAAACCTGTTGGCCGAACATCTTCACACAATGGACGCTTCTGGGAGGCTCGAGAGAGAAAGGAGGGCTCAACCGGCAGAGGCGGGAAGACAACCACAGGCTCGACCAATCAGCTGAGAGACTCAGTATGACGGACAGGCGCTGCAACCAATAGAATCAGTGAGGAAGTTTCAGCCTTTTATGGTCATTTTCCTTATAGAACGTTAGTTTTTATTATTATATCTTAATTCTATCATTATTACACTGTTAGTTAGTTTTTATTATTATATCTTAATTCTATCATTATTATACTGTTAGTTAGTTTTTATTATTATATCTTAATTCTATCATTATTACACTGTTAGTTAGTTTTTATTATTATATCTTAATTCTATCATTATTATACTGTTAGTTAGTTTTTATTATTATATCTTAATTCTATCATTATTATGCTGTTAGTTTTTATTATTATATCTTAATTCTATCATTATTACACTGTTAGTTAGTTTTTATTATTATATCTTAATTCTATCATTATTATACTGTTAGTTAGTTTTTACTATTATGTCTTAATTCTATCATTATTACACTGTTAGTTAGTTTTTACTATTATGTCTTAATTCTATCATTATTACACTGTTAGTTAGTTTTTATTATTATATCTTAATTCTATCATTATTATACTGTTAGTTAGTTTTTACTATTATGTCTTAATTCTATCATTATTATGCTGTTAGTTAGTTTTTACTATTATGTATCGATTTTTTCATTAATTATAATTGTTTTTTATAATGTAATTTTTTAATTCAATATAAATCTATTAATCTTATTTTCTATGTATATTTTGTTGTTTTTACGTTTTCATTCTTATTTGTTATTTTTCTTATAATATCTTTGTTTAGCAACTTGAGCTACTGTAATGCTAACTAATCTCCCTTTAGGAATCAATAAAGTGTTTCTGATATTAATGGATCAATATCATTTGTGTATGAAGACTAACAGTAAGACTAGAACGGCGAAGCCCACAGGTCACCACCAACCGCTTCACGTTTCCAATACATTTTCCCCACTCAGCGATACACCCGCTGAGGAACCAACTCTGGTTATTGGCAGCTCCATAGTCAGAAACGTGAAGTTAGTGAAGCCAGCGGCCATAGTTAAATGTATCCCTGGGGCCAGAGCGGGAGACATTGAATCAAATTTAAAACTGCTGGCGAAAGGTAAACGTCAATACAGTAAGATTGTTATCCACGTCGGCGGTAACGACACCCGTTTACACCAATCGGAGGTCACTAAGATTAATGTGGAGTCGGTGTGTAACTATGCTAAGACAATGTCGGACACCGTAGTTTTCTCTGGACCCCTCCCCAATGTGACCAGTGATGACATGTATAGCCGCATGTCGTCATTCCACCGCTGGCTGTCGAGGTGGTGTCCAGCAAACGATGTGGGCTTCATTGATAACTGGAAGCCTTTTTGGGGAAAACCTGGTCTGATTAGGAGAGACGGCATCCATCCCACTTTGGATGGAGCGGCTCTCTTATCTAGAAATATGGCAAAGTTTATTTCTAAAACCTGACAGTCCAGAGTTAGGACCAGGAAGCAGAGCTGCTGTCTTACACACTTCTCTGCGCTTTCTTTAGAACAGTCACCCACCCAAAACCCCATAGAGACTGTGTCTGTCCCCCGACCACCTAAATTATTTAAAGAAATAAAAACAAGAGGAGTTCAACATAAAAATCTAATAAAAATTAAAACTAATTCCGCAGTAGCACAAAATAAGAGAATGAAATGTGGGCTGTTAAATATCAGGTCTCTGTCCTCTAAAGCTGTTTTAGTGAATGAATTAATATCAGATTATGATATTGATTTACTTTGTCTTACTGAGACCTGGTTGTCCCACGAGGAGTATGTTAGCCTAAATGAATCCACCCCCCCCCAGTCATATTAATACTCACATTCCTCGAGGCACAGGCCGAGGAGGTGGAGTAGTAGCTATATATGATTCGAGCGTTTTAATGGACCCTAAACCTAAACTAAATTATAATTCATTTGAAAGTCTTGTTCTTAGTCTTTCTCACCCAAACTGGAAAACACTGCAGCCAGTTCTATTTGTTATAGTGTACCGCGCTCCTGGACCGTACTCTGATTTTATATCTGAATTCTCAGAGTTTCTATCAAGTTTAGTCCTTAAATCAGATAAAGTAATTATTGTAGGTGATTTTAATATTCATGTGGATGTTGACAATGACAGCCTTAGTAATGCATTTATATCATTAATAGACTCAATTGGCTTCTGTCAGAGTGTAAATAAACCAACTCATTGTTTTAATCACACTCTTGACCTTGTTCTATCATATGGCATTGATATTGAACATTTAATAGTCTTCCCACATAATCCTTTCCTATCTGACCATTATTTAATAACTTTTGAATTCATACTATTAGATTATAAGCCATTAGGTAAAACGTCCTACAGCAGATGTCTATCTGACAGTGCTGTAGCTAAATTTAAGGAGGAGATTCCTTCAGTGTATAATTCAATGCCATGTCTGAATTTAACAGAGTCCTATAATAACTTTAGTCCCTCTGAAATTGATAATCTTGTTGATAGTGCTGCAGGCTCACTACAATCAACATTAGACTCTATCGCTCCTATAAAAAGGAAATTATTAAAACATAGGAGACTAGCACCGTGGTATAACCACCAAACCCGCCAGTTAAAGCAAATAGCTTGGAAATCTGAAAGGAAATGGCGCTCTTCCAAATGATCAGAATATCGCTCAATTTGGCAAGATAATCTTAAAACTTATAGAAAGGCCCTCCGTAATGCCAGAGGAGCCTATTACTCAGCACTAATAGAAGAAAATAAGAACAACCCTAGGTTCCTCTTCAGCACTGTAGCCAGGCTGACAGAGAGTCACAACTCTATTGAGCCACATATCCCCATAAACTTAAGTAGCAATGACTTCATGAGCTTCTTCTATAATAAAATTATTACTATTAGAGAAAAAATTAATCACCAACTGCCATCAACAGTTATCAGTGGCTCTCCAAGTTCAGGAACTTTAACTAATGTAAACTTAGATATATATTTAGACAGTTTTTCTGCTATCGATCTTCATCAGTTAACTTCAATCATTTCTTCATCGAAGCCATCAACCTGTCTATTAGACCCGATCCCAACTAGGCTGCTTAAAGAAGTCGTACCCTTAATTGGCACTTCTTTACTGGATATGATTAATCTTTCTTTATTATCAGGATATGTACCACAGTCCTTTAAAGTAGCTGTAATTAAACCCCTTCTTAAAAAGCCCACTCTTGACCCAGGGGTTTTAGCCAACTATAGACCGATTTCTAACCTCCCCTTCCTCTCTAAGATTCTGGAGAAAGTAGTCGCCAAAGAGTTGTGTGACTTTCTACATAACAATAGTTTATTTGAGGATTTTCAGTCAGGATTTAGAGTTCATCATAGCACAGAGACAGCTCTGGTTAAAGTTAATAATGACCTTCTGACTGCTTCTGACAATGGACTTGTCTCTGTACTTGTATTATTAGATCTTAGTGCTGCATTTGACACCCTTGACCATAATATTCTTTTGGGGAGACTTGAGCATCAAATTGGCATTAAAGGAACCGCACTAAGCTGGTTTAAGTCATATTTATCAGATCACTCGCAGTTTGTACATGTTAACGATAAATCTTCAATAAATACTACAGTTAGTCATGGAGTTCCACAAGGTTCTGTACTTGGACCAATACTATTTACTTTATATATGCTCCCTTTAGGCAATATTATTAGGAATCACTCCATTAACTTTCACTGTTATGCAGATGATACGCAGTTATATCTATCAATCAAACCCAATGAAATTAATCAATTATCTAAATTACAAACATGTCTTAAGGACATAAAATCCTGGATGACCTGCAATTTTCTGATGTTAAACTCAGAAAAAAACGAAATTCTTGTTCTTGGCCCCAAAAACCTTAGAGACTCACTGTCTAAAGATATAGTTACTCTAGATGGCATTAACTTGGCCTCTAGCACCACTGTCAGGAATCTTGGAGTTATCTTTGATCAGGATTTGTCATTTAACTCCCACATAAAGCAGACCTCTAGGACTGCCTTCTTTCATTTACGTAATATTAGAAAAATTAGACACATCCTATCACAGACAGATGCAGAAAAACTAATCCATGCATTTGTTACTTCAAGGCTGGATTACTGCAACTCTTTATTATCAGGTTGCCCCAATAAGTCCATTAAAACGCTCCAATTAATCCAGAACGCTGCAGCACGAGTACTGACAGGAACTAGAAAAAGAGATCACATCTCTCCTGTACTAGCTTCTCTGCATTGGCTCCCTATAAAATGTAGAATAGAATTTAAAATCCTCCTCCTCACCTATAAAGCTCTTCATGGTCAGGCCCCTTCATATCTTAAAGAGCTCATAGTACCCTATTACCCCTCTAGAACACTACGTTCTCTGAATGCTGGGCTACTTGTGGTTCCTATAGTCTCTAAAAGTAGAACAGGAGCCAGAGCCTTCAGTTACCAAGCTCCTCTCCTGTGGAACCAGCTTCCAGTTGTGGTTCGGGAGGCAGACACCCTCACCACATTCAAGAGTAGGCTTAAGACATTCCTCTTTGATAAAGCTTATAGTTAGGGCTGGATCAGGTGAGTCCTGAACCATCCCTTAGTTATGCTGCTATAGGCCTAGACTATCGGGGGATTTCCCATGGTGCACTGAGCTCCTCTCTTCCTCTCTCTTTCTGCACTCATTCATGTCCCATTAATGCATGTTACTAACTCCACTTCTTCCCCGGAGTTCTTGTGCTTTCTCGTCTCACAGGTTCTTGTCGATCCTGGTGGAGCCTCCTGCCATGGTCCTGCTAGACTGCCATCGCCAATACTGTTGTTGCTGTGCACCTGTCTGTCTGTCTGTCTCTGTCTCTCTCTCTCTCTCTCTTTCCCCCCCCCCCCCCCCCCCAAATGGTCGAGACAGACGACCACCCACCTAGAGCCGGAGGATCTGTCCTAGGTTTCTGCCTTTTAACAGGCAGTGTTTCCTTGCCCTTGTCTCCAAGGTCTTGCTCATGGTGGTACTGTTGGGTCTCTGTAATTAATGTTATAAAGAGTTCGGTCTAGACCTGCTCTATTTGAAAAGTGTCCTGAGATAACTTCTGTTATGAATTGGCGCTATACAAATAAAATTGAATTGAATTGAATTAAGCTCTTTATTGATCCCTGTGGGGGTTCAGTGGTATTAGAGTGACATGCAGTTACAATGAGGTTGACCTTTGACCCGAGCCGCTCTGAATGAAGAAGATTTATTGATAAATAGAAAGATATATCAATAATAATCAATCTTCTCTATAATCTCATTGTTATTATTAACCATCAGTCAGATGATCAGTTTTATTAAATACAGTAGAACTCAGAGAGGCTAATCAATGTTTGACCCCAGATCAATAAATCAATACAATAATGGAAATAAGAACTTCATGTTGTCACATTGAAAATGAGTTTATCCATTAATCTATTGATCGATTCTGAAAGCATCTGATCAATAATGAAAACATCCGTCACTACCATCGTTCTTCTGTATTGATCAACGTAGCCTATCTGTGTATTGATCCTCCCGAGTGCAACACTAGCTAACCTTAGCATTAGCATTAAAGCTAACATTAAAGCTAAGCTAGTGGAACATATTGTCTGATCATGCTGTTAGCTTGATAACGTTAGCATTAACGTTAGCTTTAACGTTAGCATTAACGTTAGCATTAACGTTAGCTTTAATGTTAGCATTAACGTTAGCTTTAACGTTAGCTTTAACGTTAGCATTAACGTTAGCTTTAAGGTTAGCTTTAACGTTAGCTTTAACATTAGTAATTAAAAAACAACAGAATCATAAAAAATGTTTGTCTGATATTTTATTGATGTTTCCCACAATGCCTTTCACCCCCCCCCCAATGCAACATAAATAAATAAATAAATAAAAACTGTTTACTAATGAATCAGCAGGCAGCCTGGTAATGATGTCATGTATGACATCATGATGGACGGGAGAATCTGATTGGATTGTCTGACCATTACTTCCTGTCTCTGGTCCAGATTCTGGACATGTCCGTTGTCATGGAGACGAGCTGGTGGGTCCTGATTGGTGGATGTGTCAGAGTTCGTCTTTGGACTCGCTCAGCGCCAGACTGCGACCCGCCTCGCGCTTCAGGAACTTCAGGAAGTCTCTGAGCTCGCGCCCGCCCTGAAACACGGGAGAGACGCAACGCTGTGATGTCGCTGTGATGTCACTGTGATGTCACTGTGATGTCAGCGCGTGCTACCTTGGTGAGTTCAGTGTTATTTGCTTTTACCTCGTATCTGATTGGCTCGTCCTTCCTACCCGCTGGAGCAAAGTAAATGGTGGGAAACCTGCAGACACAGAGACACAATGAAGACCTGGACCCTGCTCAGACCTGGACCCTGTTCAGACCAGGTCCCTGTTCAGACCTGGACCCTGCTCAGACCTGGACCCTGTTCAGACCTGGTCCCTGTTCAGACCTGGACCCTGTTCAGACCTGGTCCCTGCTCAGACCTGGACCCTGTTCAGACCTGGTTGCAGGTCTAGTGTAGCCGTAGCACATAGCATCGTTAGCATTGTAGCTTATGTATGTAGCATCGTTAGTGTAATATCCTGAGATTGCTAATATTTGGTATTACCCTAGAGGGAGCTCTTGGGAATCCAGGTGTGTGTTACCTGGCAGGAAGTTACCTGGCAGGAAAGGTATAGGTAGAGGCCCCCTGGTGGCATGTGTGTGTTATGTCTGTGCTGCCTGAAATGTTTGATTGAAGCCAGAGGAGAAACCTCCTATTGAAGCCCTGGGTCCTCATCCACTATGTTATATTGGCGACGAGGATACTTTGGAGATATGCTGCACCGAGGCAGGAGCACAGAGAGTGGACTTGGCTGATTGTTTGAAGACTCCCTGAGAACAAAGGACTTGGTGAAGGGAGGAGGACACGTGTGGGTGAGATGGCAACAATAGGGACACTGCCACCATTTGATCGCAATATGCAAACTTGGGAGGAATACTGTGAAATTATGGAACACTTTTTTATTGCAAATGATGTTGATGATGAAGATAAAAAGAAATCCATATTGCTCAGTGTGGTGGGGGCACAAAACTACAGTTTGATGAGAAACCTCCTAAGTCCAGCAAAACCTGGAGAAAAGACTTTTGCACAGTTGGAAGCATTACTGAAAAACCACTTTAATCCCAAGCCAAGTGAAATCTTCCAGAGATTTAAATTTGATTCACGTATGAGAAAACCCACAGAATCTGTTGCTGAATGTGTGGCCGAATGAAGGAAACTATCCCAGGACTGTAATTATGGAGAGACATTATCACAAATGTTACGGGACAGGCTGGTGTGTGGGATAAATGATGACAGAATCCAGAGAAGATTACTATCAGAGACTGCTCTCACATTTGAAAGTGCCTTGTCTCTAGCCCAAGCTATGGAATCTGCAAATAAAAATGTGCAGGATTTGCAAATGAAAGTGGGAGCTATGTCATGTAATGCAATGAAAAGTGGTGAATCAAAGAGCTATGGAAAGGTACAAATTGACAAAGAGTGTTACCGCTGCAAGGGGAAACATGCACCCACAGACTGTCGTTTCAAAAAGGAAAAATGTCATGCATGTGGAATGATTGGACACATAGCACGAGCATGTCGCAATAAGAAAAAGGACAATGCAGAAAAGTGGACTGACAGAAGGCCAAGAGAAGGAAGAGGAAGGCGCTTCAAGCAAGAGCGCAAGGTACACTATTGTTCATCCAGAGTGGCAGAGGAGAGTGATGAGGATCAACCACTTTCTCTGTACCATGTCCAGGGCGAGGATGGAGAAGAGAGGGAGCCACCCTATAAGGTTTGCATGGACCTAAATGGGGAACCAGTGACATTTGAAGTAGATACTGGATTCTGGATTCTGGATTCTCCTCCATTAAAAAGAATCCACCTAGATTTGATAAAGATACTGCCCATTATAGTAGTTAAAGGCAGAGGTCCAAATTTATTGGGAAGATGGTGGTTGAAGCATGTTAAGCTAGACTGGGCCGAAATCAAAAGCCACGTGCAGCACATTACAAACCAACCACAATCCCTGACCCTACAGCAAGTGCTCACAAAGCATGAGGAAGTGTTTAAAAAGGAACTGGGGACCTTAAAAGGGTTTAAAGCCACTATTCAAGTGCCCGCTGATGCTACTCCCCGCTTCTATAGACCCAGGTCTGTTCCCTATGCTATGAAGCCTAAAGTTGATGCTGAGATTGAAAGGTTGATCAAAGAGGATATCATCACTCCAGTTAAATATTCAGACTGGGCTGCTCCTGTTGTTCCCTTACTCAAGCCAGACGGAGACTGTAGACTTTGTGGAGATTATAAATTAACTGTTAATAGAGTCTCCACCCTAGAACAGTACCCCATACCCAAAGTGGAGGATTTGCTGCCTGTGTTAGCCGGAGGACAGCAGTTCACTAAACTTGACATGAGTCATGCATATCAACAAATCCAAATGGATGACCAGTCTAAGAAGTATCTAACTGTGAACACTCACCGTGGCATGTTTACATATAACAGACTACCATTTGGTGTGTCCTCTGCTCCCGCGATCTTCCAAAGAACCATGGAGGGGGTCCTTCAGGGAATACCCCAAGTTGCTGTTTATTTGGATGATATTTTGGTTACCGGGGCAACTAGAGAGATGCACCTCAGGAACCTGGATGAGGTGTTAACCAGGTTGGAAGATGCTGGTCTCAGGCTAAAAAGAACCAAATGCACCTTGCTGGCTGATGAAGTTAAGTACCTTGGATACAAAGTGGATGCTAAAGGAGTTCACACTGTGGAAAACAAGGTAAAAGCTGTTGTTGATGCCCCCACACCAACTAGTGTGACAGAGCTTAAAGCTTACTTAGGCTTATTGAACTATTATAATCGCTTCCTTCCCAATCTTTCCACATTGCTTGCCCCTTTATACTATCTGTTGAAGAAGAATGTAAGCTGGGAATGGAGTGAGAGTCAAAATGAAGCTTTCCTAAAGTCTAAAGACTTATTAAAATCAGCAAACGTATTAGTGCACTATTCAGGAGACAAAGATTTAATATTGGCATGTGATGCCTCACCATACCGCGTGGGAGCTGTGCTGTCTCACAGGTTGGACAATGGAACAGAAAAACCAATCGGATTTGTCTCCCGAACCTTGACACCAGCAGAGGGAAAGTATTCGCAGCTGAATAAAGAAGGTTTGGCTGTGATTTTTGGTATAAAAAGGTTCCACAAATACCTCTATGGCAGGAACTTTACAATTGTAACAGATCACAAGCCCCTGATTTCACTGTTCAATGAAACTAAACCTGTACCTCAGATGGTTTCACCACGGGTTCAGCGGTGGGCTGTTTGGCTCAGAGCTTATGAGTATCATATAGTGTACAGGCCAGGAAAACAAAATGCGAATGCAGATGCCCTCAGTAGGCTTCCCTTGCCAGAGGCACGCCCTGCTGTAGGAGGGGAGGAGGAGCTAGTGCTGATGCTGGATGTGATGGATGATGCACCTGTATCCACAGAACAAGTAAGACAATGGACAGCCAAAGATGTAACACTGTTGCATGTACATGAGTTTGTGTTAAGAGGATGGCCCGCTGCAGTAGAGCCTCAATTCATGCCTTATTTTACCCGACGCTTAGAATAAAGTGTTCGAGATGGATGTGTGCTGTGGGGTGCTCGGGTCATTATTCCTCAGCAAGGAAGAAAAATGTTGCTGAAGTTGCTGCATCAGTCCCATCCAGGAATGTCTAGGATGAAAGGTTTGGCAAGGTCATATGTCATGTCAAAGCCTGTCAATGGCACAGCAAGTCCCCTACAACAGCACCATTACATCCATGGGAATGGCCGGAGAAGCCATGGACTCGACTTCACATGGATTATGCGGGTCCCTTTTTAGGCAAAATGTTTTTGGTGCTGGTTGATTCACATTCTAAGTGGATGGATGTATATTCAGTAAAAACAGCAACCACTCATGTTACCCTTGAGAAACTCAGACAAAGCTTCAGTATCCATGGATTACCAAAAATGTTGGTGAGTGATAATGCTACCTGCTTTACAAGTGTTGAGTTTGCAGATTTCATGTCCAAAAATGGTATAAAACATGTGACTTCTGCCCCTTTTCATCCTTCGTCTAATGGGTTGGCCGAAAGAGCAGTTCAGACCTTTAAGGAGGAGATGAAGAGGATGCAAGGAGGAAAGGAGAGCTTGGAAACTAAAGTGTCGAGATTCCTGTTTAGTTACAAGATCACTCCACACTCTACCACAGATTTGTCCCCGGCAGAGATGCTCATGTCCAGGAGGCCCCGGTCCATGTTTGGTTTGTTACTCCCGGACTTGAAAACCAAGATGGAAAAGAAACAATGGAAACAAAAAGCTCATCATGATAAGACTATCAAACTCAGATGTTTTAATCCAGGAAATCTAGTTTTTACAAAGAACTATGGATACGGTCCCAAGTGGATCCCTGGAACCATTGAGAGCTGCACAGGTCCACTGTCATATACCGTTCTCACTGAGAATGGACAGGTTTTGAAGAGACATGTTGATCAGATCAGGAGGAGGGATCCAAGCAGACTTCCTGAACTAGATCCCAGTACACCCCAGGTTGTAACTAACCCACCAACTGTGGTGCCAGAACAAGTACCGTCCTCTGTATCTGTCTGTCCAACAACCCCTGTGAAGAACTCTGAGAGTGGTCTACCTAAGCTGGAGAGTGCGCCTAGTCCTGTAGTGCAGGAACCACAAACACCAAGCTTGAGACGCTCTACTAGAGAGAGGCGTCCTCCGGACTATTATAGACCATAAATGTATGGCTAACAGACGGAGAATGAATTGGATAATTAATTTCAGTTACTAAAATTCTTAGAGGGAATTAAAGGCTAAGTTGTGAAAGTGAAGAAAAAATATACACTGTATGTTATTATAATTTTGAGGAACTAAGATTTAAGTGAGGAACATGTATAATGTAATTTAATTTTAATTTTACTTTCAGTTAAGTGATGGCTGCAGACCTGAGAGGGGAGGGATGTAATATCCTGAGATTGCTAATATTTGGTATTACCCTAGAGGGAGCTCTTGGGAATCCAAGTGTGTGTTACCTGGCAGGAAGTTACCTGCCAGGAAAGGTATACGTAGAGGCCCCCTGGTGGCATGTGTGTGTTATGTCTGTGCTGCCTGAAATGTTTGATTAAAGCCACAAGAAACCTCCTATTGAAGCCCTGGGTCCTCCTTTGTCAAATGCTGATCCACTATGTTATAGTTAGCATCATAGCTTATGTATGTAGCATTGTTAGCATTGTAGCTTATGTATGTAGCATCGTTAGCATTGTAGCTTATGTATGTAGCATCGTTAGCATCATAGCTTATGTATGTAGCATCGTTAGCATCGTAGCTTATGTATGTAGCATTGTTAGCATTGTCTCAGACCTGGGAACTGTAGAACTCACCCGTGGACGTCGTAACCCAGCGGGATGTCGTTGTCAACGGCGTTCATCTTGGCGACCACGATGTTTGGATCAGAGTACAGCTGACAGACAGAGAGAGAGAGAGAGACAGACAGAGAGACAGACAGAGAGAGAGACACAGAGAGACAGACAGAGCAAATATTAGCACATATTGTATATATTTTATTATTAATTGTTGAAAAATGGCGCCGTCCTAGCGGAGCCTGTTGTAGTAGCTCTGGTATTACTGTCAGCTTTTAGTGATTTTAGTTGTTTTGTAGTTTGTTTTTATATCTTCATTTTTTATTGCTTCTTCGCACCACTCTACGTGGAGATGCTTTTTACCACACTTTATTGCACTTTGGTCTCTCCGGATGACTGGGAGCCATGCCTGCAACAATGCCTGCAACTCCTCCGTTTCCACTCGCGACCAGCTGATGGCCCTGAGCTACCCGACCCTCTATACCGGAGAGAGACCCTCCATACCGGAGAGAGACCCTCCATACCGGAGGAGCTCCTCCATACTAGAGGAGACCCTCTATACCGGAGAGAAACCCTCCATACCGGAGGAGCTCCTCCATACCGGAGAGAGACCCTCCTTACCGGAGGAGCTCCTCCATACCGGAGGAGACCCTCCATACCGGAGAGAGACCCTCCTTGCCGGAGGAGACCCTCCATACCGGAGGAGCTCCTCCATACCGGAGGAGACCCTCCATACCGGAGAGAGACCCTCCTTACCAGAGGAGCTCCTCCATAGCGGAGAGAGACCCTCCATACCGGAGGAGACCCTCCATACCGGAGAGAGACCCTCCATACCGGAGAGAGACCCTCCTTACCGGAGAGAGACCCTCCTTACCGGAGGAGACCCTCCATACCGGAGGAGCTCCTCCATACCGGAGAGAGACCCTCCATACCGGAGAGAGCTCCTCCATACCGGAGAGAGCTCAAGAGCGGGGGTTAACCCTTTAGGCGCCGGGTTTTATTTTTAAAAATACTAGATTTTGACATCTAAATTTCAGGAGGCTCTGGCTTGAAAGTAATTTGAGATAGAGACAAAGTGTAAATGACACAAATATTGAGAATGACCTCAAGTTTATCTAGGGAGTACATTTTCCCATCTAATTTGCATATTATGATGTCATATGGCGGCGGCCATATTGGATTATGTAATTTCCATGAAATACCTGATATTTTGAAAGAGAGTTGAACTTATTTCATCATATTCACCCCCCTCCAGCTCACTAATCGACCGACCGTCATCTCCCCTTCAGAATCAGAGTCAGCGAATAGGAGACCCATCACTTCCCGAAGCGTCAACTTTTTGCTTGTCATTTTCGTTTATTTCGTCTGAATAATGCTGCTTTCCATTTCAATTCAATTCAATTTTATTTGTATAGCGCCAATTCATAACAGAAGTTATCTCAGGACACTTTTCAAATAGAGCAGGTCTAGACCGAACTCTTTAACATTAATTACAGAGACCCAACAGTACCACCATTAGCAATGTCTCGTGAACTCGGAACCCGAGTTAGAAAGTGTAAATCTCGCAGCTATCTCGCGAGATTTCACAGAGACACACCCCCTTTTGGTCGAAATTTCAGCCGTCCCACTCGGGGTGCCTCAGGGTACCTCGAGCTAAACGGGGGGGCACGTACGACTCGCAAAACAAAGATGGCAGCGCCCATATTAAGATGTATTTTCTTTGTATTTGTACTACGTTGGTCGTTTTAATGTCGATTTTAAATGCTCCAACACACTTGTTTACATTGCTGCTTTAGTCCGGTCACCAATTTATGCATTGCACGGTGTTGCTGTGAGTTCAATACAATGTAAAGTTTTGTTTTCGAGCTGGTTTGCTAAATAGGCTAATGTAGCTAACAATAACACTAGCCCGCCACTGCCCCTGGTTGCTCGAGAGAAACGACACAGCACTTGTTGAAATTGAATGGGCGAAAATGGCAAAATAATATTGAAATGTAAGACTTGCAATAACGGAGTTACTTGAAATGTTAGTGTTTCTGTTGAAAAACTATTATTTCACATTGCACTTGTTTAGAGCCACAAGCAATAACAACACAGCTGCTGCACTTCTTTCCGACTCGTAATGCCCAAAGACAAACTGGAACGCTGTAAGTGGTACAAGCCAGGCAATGACGTCACGCTCTCGCAGCAGAACAACTCGGGTTCCGAGTTCACGAGGCAAATGGAAAGCAGCATAACTCCAAAATCCAGCAATACTGCTTCAGCATAAATAGCGCCGTGGCACACTATTAACAGTTTGGACGGGACTTCCTCGAACATTTTGCATGAAAGCATGGCATATTCCTGAGCTAAGGTCTAAGTATGGGATGTCTGCCAACTAGTGGAGGGGAGTATGAACGAGATATAACACTCTATTCTGAGAAAACTGCTGTTTGATTCAGTACCGCGTGTCGCTTGTCGCAATTTTGCGACTTTGGCGCTTAAAGGGTTAAACGGAGGATGGAGAAGAGAAAGTTTAAACCCTACATCCCTGCAGTCATCACTGGAAACGTGAGGTCTTGAATACATTGGGTTCTGCATAGACAACACCATCCCCACTAAAAAGGTCCGCTGTTACCCAAACAACAAACTGAAGGCCCTTCTCAGCGAGAAGAAGAGGGCCTTTAGATCAGGGGACCGAGCAGAACCCAAACGGGTACACAGAGAGCTCAAACGCAGCATCAGTGAGAGCAAGGACAACTACAGGAGAAAACTGGAAGACAGCAACTCCAGGGAAGTGTGGAGTGGGATGAAAGAGATCACCGGCTTTCAGAGAGGAGGGGGGCCAGCTGGGGGGAACGAACAACGAGCCAAAGAGTTGAACCAGTTCTTCAATAGGTTCAACTCTGAAGGCTGTTACATAGTCGCCGTTCCCGACCTGTAGCGCGACAATGTGACATCACGGGAGTGCCGTAACTATTTATACTTACTGATTTCTCACCATGAATTCTGGCACCTCTGGGCATCCCTGTGTTCCTTCATTTAAGGATCGTACAGATGCCTGTAGAGGCGCACTTGCCCGGAAAGCTTGCCCTCAAACTCGTCCATCTTCCTGTTTCCGCTTTGGCGCGCTCAGCTGAAAAAAAGAGTGGTGCATGACCTGGCACGACCTGGCCTAATGGTGCTATCCATTTGTCTTTTGAACTCGGAACCCGAGGTGGAAAATGTAAATCTTGCAGCTATCTCGCGACATAATAACACTAGAGACAATAACACTAGCCTGCCACTGCCGCTGGAGGCCCCCGGTGGCCCCTGGTGGCTCGAGACAAACGCCACAGCACTTGTTTAAATTGAAATAGGCAAAAATGGCAAAATATTATTGAAGACTTGCAATAATGGAATTACTTGAAATGTTAGTGTTTCTGTAGAAAAACATTATTTCACATTGAGCTTGTTTAGAAGAGCCACAAACAATAATAACACAGCTGCTGCACTTCTTTCCGACTCGTAATGCCCAAAGACAAATGGAACGCTATAAGTGGTACAAGCCAGGCAATGACATCACGTTCTTGCGGCAGAACAACTCGGGCTCCGAGTTCATGAGACAAATGGATAGCACCATAAATCCTGGCGCGCCAGCGAGATCTAGGTCATTTTGACGTCACATTGTCGCGCTACAGGTCGGGAATGGTGAGTATGTAACACCCTTAACTCCCCCACAACAGCAACAACCCCATGACACTCCTACAACCCCCCACCACCTCCTGCCCCACACCACCCTCATCATCCCCATCCCCCACCCCCCTGCTGACATCCACCACGGACTCTTTCACCCCTCCCACCCCTAGGACATCCTCACATCTCCCACAGCCCCCTGCCACCTCCTGCAGCAGACACCTCTCTGCATCACCTTTGTCATCCCCACCCCCCAACCTACTGCTGACACCCATCGCAGACCCTGCCACATATCCAACCACCCAATCTGGACTTCAAATCACATCCAGCCAGGTGAGGAGAGAGCTGGAGAGTCTCTAACAGAGGAAAGCTGCTGGACTGGATCAGCCCCATGTTGGGGTTGATGATGCCCTGATCTACCTGCTGCAGAAGGCTTACTCCTCCCTGGACAGACCCAACACTTCAGTCCGCGTCATGTTTTTTGATTTTTCCAGTGCCTTCAACACCATCCAGCCCGGATTGCTGAAGGCCAAACTGGAGGACATGCAGGTAAGTGCTCCCCTCATCACATGGGTCGATGACTATATGACGGGCAGACCGCAGTTTGTGAGACTCGAGAACTGTGTGTCTGACCGTCTGATTAGTAACATCAGGGCCCCCCAGGGAACTGTACTGTCTCCCTTCCTCTTCACCACCTACACTGTAGACTTTAAGTACTGCAATGAGTCGTGTCATCTGCAGAAATTCTCTGATGACACGACTGTCGTTGGGTGTGTTGAGAGTGGGAGGGAGGCTGAGTACAGGGACCTGGTTGATCGCTTTGTGAAGTGGTGTGGGGAGAACCACCTGCAGCTGAACGTGGCAAAGACAAAGGAGATGGTGGTGGATTTTAGGAGGAACAAGCCCCTGCCCTCTCCTGTCAGCATCGGCCGGACCGATGTGGATATGGTGTCGGCGTATAAGTACTTGGGTGTCACAGTGGACAATAAACTGGACTGGTCAACAAATACAGAGGCCATCTAAAAGAAGGGCCTGAGCCGGCTTTACTTCCTGAGGAGGCTCAGGTCCTTCAATGTCTGCAACAGGATGCTACAGATGTTCTATCAGTCTGTTGTGGCGAGCACCATCTTCTTTTCTGCGGTGTCCTGGGGTGCGGGCATCAAGGCAAAGGACGCCAACAGACTGGACAAACTCATTAAAAAGGCTGAATCTGTTGTTGGCTTGAAGCTTGTCACCCTGCAGGAGGTGGGGGAGGAGAGGATGCTGGCAAAACTGCTGGCAATCATGGACAATCCCTCCCACCCCCTCCACACAACACTGGACAAGCTAAAGAGCAGCTTCAGCAACAGACTCATTCAACCACGCTGCTCTAAGGAACGATACAGGAGATCGTTCCTCCCCACTGTTATAAGACTGTATAACTCATCTGCCTCTGTCAGATCCACAATCACAGAACTGGACTAAATCTACCTGTGGAACATAAACTTCATCATATACTATCATATGTGATATGTGTTAAACCATGTTGATATTATATATCATATTTATACAATATATTATTATATTAATATTATATTATTATTGCTATTATTATTATTATTATATATTACAACTATTATTATTATTATATAACAATATAACAATAAGATATTATCTATTGTGTGTATATCTTCTCGTATAGTCAAGTATCTATTATACATATGCTTTATATCATATCTTGTGTATATATATATATGTGTACATATTATATATATATTGTGTATATATATTACAGTATGTATGTATGCACACTTTGCACAGGCTGAATATATGACACACGTTTACATTATATCAATATTAATGTATAATATCTATGTGTATACATCTGTTCAGTCATCATATATATTATTATTATTATATTATTATAAATATGTTTAATATTATCATTATATACTATAATTATTATATACTGTTATTAACAATAACACTACCATCATATCCTCAGTACTATTACCACTATCTTACAACTACAACTCTTTGCACCTTACCTACCTATTTATCTTTTTTATCTTTTCTAAGTATTTTATTCTATTGTAATATTTTATTGTATTTTAATGTACCTGGCTGCCATGACGACCCAATTTCCCTTCTGGGATTAATAAAGTCTATCTGTCTATTAATATAAGGTACATTGTATTGTTTACTTAAACACACGGGGACAAAATTGTTGGTACTCTTCCATTAAAGAAAGAAAAACCCACAATGGTCACTGTGTGTGTGTGTGTGTGTGTGTGTCTATCTGTCTGTCTATGTGTCTGTGATGAAGATGATGAAGATGATGATGTACGTACCGTGTCAGCTAGCTCTCTGTAGACCGGCTCCAGTTTCTTGCAGTGTGCACAGGACGGAGAGTAAAACTGGATCAGAACGTCTTTATCTGGATCATTGACGATGTCGTCAAAAGACTCGGCAACAACCATCTGCAGCACATCAGGGTCAGAGGTCAGAAGTCAGGGGTCAGAGTGTAGTAGTGGAAGCCCATCACATGAGCTGTGTCAGTTCCTGTTCCGCCACTAAATCTGTTTTAAATCGATGTTAGCTTCTCCATAACAGGCTAACCTCAATGTTAGCTTCTGAACAGTCAGACTCACCTGGACAGCAGCAGAGTTTCTCTCAGGAACAGGTTCAGACTTTATGTAACGTTTGAGTCGACCTGCCAGGTAATCGTCCAGAAACCTTTCCAACGACTGACCGTCCCTCCTGAGACACACACACACGCACGACACACACACACACACACACACACACACACACACACACACACACACAGACACACGCAGACACACACACACACACACACACACACACACACACACACACACACACACACACACACACACGCACACACACACACACACACACACACACACACACACACACGCACAGACACACACACACACACACACACACACACACACACACACACACACACACACACACACACAGACACACACACACACACACACACACACACACACACACACACACACACACACACACACGCAGACACACAAAAAAAAAAACACACACACACACACACACACACACACACACACACACACACACACACACACATTTAAACACTTAACCACAGCTGGTAATCTGATTCCTCAACTAATAATAATGTGTGAGGTCATACAGGTGAGCAGAGTAAAACTGCTCTCTCGCAGTGCATCTTTTTAGCCCTGTTGGCCCGGGTACATTTAGCCCTGTTGGCCCGGGTACATTTAGCCCTGTTGGCCCGGGTACATTTAGCCCTGTTGGCCCGGGTACATTTAGCCCTGTTGGCCCTGGTACATTTAGCCCTGTTGGCCCGGGTACATTTAGCCCTGTTGGCCCTGGTACATTTAGCCCTGTTGGACTACGTACGTGAACTCCTCTCTCATGGTGTACTTTTGGCCCAGTTTGGTCCGGAGGGTGACGAAGGGCAGCTCTCCTCCGTCTGACGTTCCCAGACCAAAGTCTTCCTCCAGCTCAGACAGGAAGTCCTTCTTATTGGCGATTGAAAATGTCAAGCCCCGCCCAGAGTACTTAGATGCCACCTTCATCACCCTGGCAACAAGACACAGGAGACGGGGCTTAACCACAAACACTTTACACAAGTGTTACCTGTGTGTAAGTTACCTGTGTGTTACGTGTGTGTATGTTACCTGTGTGTGTGTTATCTGTGTGTATGTTAACTGTGTGTTACCTGTGTGTGTGTTACCTGTGTGTATGTTACCTGTGTGTGTGTTACCTGTGTGTATGTTACCTGTGTGTTACCTGTGTGTGTGTTACCTGTGTGTATGTTACCTGTGTGTTTACCTGTGTGTGTGTTACCTGTGTTTTACCTGTGTGTGTGTTACCTGTGTGTATGTTACCTGTGTGTTACCTGTGTGTGTGTTACCTGTGTGTATGTTACCTGTGTGTTACCTGTGTGTGTGTTACCTGTGTTTTACCTGTGTGTGTGTTACCTGTGTGTATGTTACCTGTGTGTGTTACCTGTGTGTATATTACCTGTGTGTGTATGTTACCTGTGTGTGTGTTACCTGTGTGTATGTTACCTGTGTGTGTGTTACCTGTGTGTTACTGTGTGTACCTGTGTGTTACCTGTGTGTGTGTTACCTGTGTGTATGTTACCTGTGTGTTACCTGTGTGTGTGTTACCTGTGTGTATGTTACCTGTGTGTGTTACCTTTGTGTATGTTACCTGTGTGTATGTTACCTGTGTGTATGTTACCTGTGTGTGTTACCTGTGTGTATGTTACCTGTGTGTGTTACCTGTGTGTTACCTGTGTGTATGTTACCTGTGTGTATGTTACCTGTGTGTATGTTACCTGTGTGTGTTACCTGTGTGTATGTTACCTGTGTGTGTTACCTGTGTGTTACCTGTGTGTATGTTACCTGTGTGTATGTTACCTGTGTGTGTTACCTGTGTGTATGTTACCTGTGTGTGTATGTTACCTGTGTGTGTGTTACCTGTGTGTATGTTACCTGTGTGTATGTGTTACCTGTGTGTGTTACCTGTGTGTATGTTACCTGTGTGTATGTTACCTGTGTGTATGTTACCTGTGTGTATGTTACCTGTGTGTATGTTACCTGTGTGTATGTTTACCTGTGTGTATGTTACCTGTGTGTGTTACCTGTGTGTTACCTGTGTGTATGTTACCTGTGTGTATGTTACCTGTGTGTATTACCTGTTTACCTGTGTGTGTTACCTGTGTGTGTTACCTGTGTGTATGTTACCTGTGTGTGTTACCTGTGTGTATGTTACCTGTGTGTATGTTACCTGTGTGTGTTACCTGTGTGTATGTTACCTGTGTGTATGTTACCTGTGTGTGTTACCTGTGTGTATGTTACCTGTGTGTATGTTACCTGTGTGTGTTACCTGTGTGTATGTTACCTGTGTGTATGTTACCTGTGTGTGTTACCTGTGTGTATGTTACCTGTGTGTATGTTACCTGTGTGTGTTACCTGTGTGTATGTTACCTGTGTGTATGTTACCTGTGTATGTTACCTGTGTGTATGTTACCTGTGTGTGTTACCTGTGTGTATGTTACCTGTGTGTATGTTACCTGTGTGTATGTTACCTGTGTGTGTTACCTGTGTGTATGTTACCTGTGTGTATGTTACCTGTGTGTGTTACCTGTGTGTATGTTACCTGTTCCTCCAGTAGTTGGACTGGGGGATGTTGTGATGGTAGTCCAGGTCGTAGTACGCTGTCAGCAGGTCCCGGACTCTCAGACGGTCTCTGTTCTCCACGGTCATGTGAGGACACAGGCCATAACTACAGACAGACAGGTAGAGAGAAAGACAGGTAGGTCCTCCAGGTGTTCACCAGGTGTGCTGACTGACTGAAGGGAAAACTTACATGTGATCTCTGATGAAGCGTCTCAGAGAGCCGATGGTCAGATAATCAGTGAAGACCACGACGCTGTCCTCAAACTTATTGTTCAGTCTGGGAGGTCTGAACAGCAGCACACACCTGGAACACACACACACTGTCAGTGCACAGGTAGAACTCACCTGTACACGCTGGGTTCAG
>NW_026136723.1:3475205-3495205 GCF_905237075.1 Dicentrarchus labrax
TCAGTCAGTCAGTCAGTCAGTCAGTGAATCAGTCAGTCAGTCAGTGAATCAGTCAGTCAGTCAGTGAATCAATCAGTCAGTCAGTCAGTGAATCAGTCAGTCAGTCAGTGAATCAGTCAGTCAGTGAATCAATCAATCAGTCAATCAGTCAGTGAATCAGTCAGTCAGTCAGTGAATCAGTCAGTCAGTGAGTCAGTCAGTGAATCAGTCAGTCAGTCAGTGAATCAGTCAGTCAGTGAATCAGTCAGTGAATCAGTCAGTGAATCAGTCAGTGAATCAGTCAGTCAGTCAGTGAATCAGTCAGTCAGTGAATCAGTCAATCAGTCAGTGAATCAGTCAGTGAATCAGTCAGTCAGTCAGTCAGTGAATCAGTCAGTCAGTCAGTGAATCAGTCAATCAGTCAGTGAATCAGTCAGTCAGTGAATCAGTCAGTCAGTCAGTGAATCAGTCAGTCAGTCAGTGAATCAGTCAGTCAGTGAATCAGTCAGTCAGTCAGTGAATCAGTCAGTCAGTGAATCAGGAGTCAGTCAGTCAGTGAATCAGTCAGTCAGTCAGTCAGTCAGTGTGTTTTGTTCTGACCGGGTCCAGACGACCACTTTCTCTCCGCTCGACGTCATCGAGATGTTCTTGGCGCACAGCGGTCGCTCTGACTCCTCCTCTTCCTGTCTGTCACTTCCTGTTTCGCTCTCTTCAGATGTCTGACTGTCGACTCTCTTCCTGTTTCCTCCAGGAGGATTCTGGGAAACGTAGTCAGTGGTCCGAGCATGAAGCTGCTGAAAAAACTCCCAGAATTCCTCCTGCAGGTGAGGGTGGTGTTTGAGGAGAGACGAGATCTGAGAGGGAAAATAAAGACGATGAGATCTGAACGGTTGTATTGATCCCTGGTTGTATTGATCACTGGTTAAAAAATCAAACTCCTCAGTAGCACAAAATAAGAGAATAAAATGTGGACTGTTAAATATCAGGTCTCTGTCCTCTAAAGCTGTTTTAGTGAATGAATTAATATCAGATTATGATATTGATTTACTTTGTCTTACTGAGACCTGGTTGTCCCACGAGGAGTATGTTAGCCTAAATCAGTGGTTCTCAATTATTGTCTGTCATGCCCCCCCTAGAGGACAGACATTTTTTCACGCCCCCCCTGAATTTTAATACTATTGAGAAACTGATATTTATTTATTTATTTATTTATCGGTACAAACCACTGTATGAGTTGCTAGAACCAGCATTCTGCATACAATCATCTGATTATCAAAATAGATGAATAAAATGAGCTGAGATAACATCTGCAACAACTTAAAACAATTTCCAAGTTCAGTTTATTAACTCAATTTGTAACATTTAAACAAGACTGCTCAGTCTGTGTGATTCTCTAAACAGAGAAAAAAGTGCAAATGGGATTCACTGGGATGTGCATTTTTATAGACTTAACACAGTAACATTCAAAACTTTTTTTAAACTGTAAACATTGGTCACTTGTCAGCTTCATCAGCTTATTCCTTTTCAAAAAGGTAGATGACTTTTTAACATTTGGTTTTTTTTTGGTGCAAAATTTGCAACAATATTGTTTATATTTAACGTTTGTCTGTTAGATGTTCTGAGAGTTGGAGGTCGTCTGAAATGTCAAATATACGTCTCCCGATCGTGTCATTGGACAGAGGGACAGTATTCAGTGTCTCAGCACTTTCCTCACCTATGATTGTGACCATGTCCAATGCTACCGGAGTATTAGCTCCTCTGCTGTTGTGTGATGTTTTTTGCACCTTGCGATGTGGCGGTGTGTGTACGAGGCTAATGGTATGTTTTTATTTACTGATGCCGCGCTCACTAAATGACCGGCCTGTTGGCGATACTCATCAAGCTTTCGATGAAAAAAAGTCCAGTGGTCTATTGACATAACTGGGTGTAAGGTCTCCAGGTGCCGTCTTAATTTGTGTGGTTTCATGCTGTCTGCTGCCAGAGTTTTTAAACATAAAACACACACAGGTCTTTCCTCATTTCCGACCGTATTCACGGTAAACCCAGGGCTGTGTAGGCTTCGTCATATTTCCTGCTCTCATTAGGTTTATGCCGGTTACCGTCACTTGCTGTTGCCTCTGACGTCTCCTCCGATTTTCTTTTTACTCCTGTCAGAAACTTCTCCATCTCTCCTCCTCCGTCAGTCACCCCTGCCTGTCGCGCCCCCCCTGACACCTCACTGCGCTCCCCCCCCAGTCATATTAATACTCACATTCCTCGAGGCACAGGCCGAGGAGGTGGAGTAGCCGCCATATATGATTTGAGCGTTTTAATGGACCCTAAACCTAAACTAAATTATAATTCATTTGAAAGCCTTGTTCTTAGTCTTTCTCACCCGACCTGGAAAACACTGCAGCCAGTTCTATTTGTTATAGTGTACCGCGCTCCTGGACCGTACTCTGATTTTATATCTGAATTCTCAGAGTTTTTATTAAGTTTAGTCCTTAAATCAGATAAAGTCATTATTGTAGGTGATTTTAATATTCATGTGGATGTTGACAATGACAGCCTTAGTAATGCATTTATATCATTGATAGACTCAATTGGCTTCTGTCAGAGTGTAAATAAACCAACTCATTGTTTTAATCACACTCTTGACCTTGTTCTATCATATGGCATTGATATTGAACATTTAATAGTCTTCCCACATAATCCTTTCCTATCTGACCATTATTTAATAACTTTTGAATTCATGTTGTTAGATTATAAGCCATTAGGCAAAACTTCCTACAGCAGATGTCTATCTGACAGTGCTGTAGCTAAATTTAAGGAGGAGATTCCTTCAGTGTTTAATTCAATGCCATGTCTGAATTTAACAGAATCCTATAACAACTTTAGTCCCTCTGAAATTGATAATCTTGTTGATAGTGCTGCAGGCTCACTACGATCAACATTAAACTCTATCGCTCCTATAAAAAGGAAATTATTGAAACATAGGAGACTAGCACCGTGGTACAACCACCAAACCCGCCAGTTAAAGCAAATAGCTAGGAAATCTGAAAGGAAATGGCGCTCTTCCAAATTATCAGAATATCGCTCAATTTGGCAAGATAATCTTAAAACTTATAGAAAGGCCCTCCGTAATGCCAGAGGAGCCTATTACTCAGCACTAATAGAAGAAAATAAGAATAACCCTAGGTTCCTCTTCAGCACTGTAGCCAGGCTGACAGAGAGTCACAGCTCTATTGAGCCACATATCCCCATAAACTTAAGTAGCAATGACTTCATGAGCTTCTTCTATAATAAAATTATTACTATTAGAGAAAAAATTAATCACCAACTGCCATCAACAGTTATCAGTGGCTCTCCAAGTTCAGGAACTTTTACTAATGTAAACTCAGATATATATTTAGACTGTTTTTCTGCTATCGATCTTCATCAGTTAACTTCAATCATTTCTTCATCGAAGCCATCAACCTGTCTATTAGACCCGATCCCAACTAGGCTGCTTAAAGAAGTCGTACCCTTAATTGGCACTTCTTTACTGGATATGATTCATCTTTCTTTATTATCAGGATATGTACCACAGTCCTTTAAAGTAGCTGTAATTAAACCCCTTCTTAAAAAGCCCACTCTTGACCCAGGGGTTTTAGCCAATTATAGACCGATCTCTAACCTCCCCTTCCTCTCTAAGAAGAGTTGTGTGACTTTTTACATAACAATAGTTTATTTGAGGATTTTCAGTCAGGATTTAGAGTTCATCACAGCACAGAGACAGCTCTGGTTAAAGTTAATAATTACCTTCTGATTGTTTCAGACAATGGACTTGTCTCTGTACTTGTATTATTAGATCTTAGTGCTGCATTTGACACCATCAACCATGATATTCTTTTACAGAGACTTGAGCATCAAATTGGCATTAAAGGAACCGCACTAAGCTGGTTTAAGTCATATTTATCAGATCGTTCGCAAAAAACTACAGTTAGTCATGGAGTTCCACAAGGTTCTGTACTTAGACCAATACTATTTCCTTTATATATGCTCCCTTTAGGCAACATTATTAGGAATCACTCCATTAACTTTCACTGCTATGCAGATGATATGCAGTTATATCTATCGATCAAGCCCAATGAAATTAATCAATTTTCTAAATTACAAACATGTCTTAAGGACATAAAATCCTGGATGACCTGCAATTTTCTGATGTTAAACTCAGAAAAAAACGAAATTCTTGTACTTGGCCCCAAAAATCTTAGAGATCTGTCTAAAGATATAGTTACTCTAGATGGCATTACCTTGGCCTGTAGCACCACTATCAGGAATCTTGCCGTTATCTTTGATCAGCATTTGTCATTTAATTCCCACATGAAGCAGACCTATAGGACTGCCTTCTTTCATTTAAGTAATATTAAAAAAATTAGACACATCCTATCACAGACAGATGCAGAAAAACTAATCCATGCATTTGTTATTTCAAGGCTGGATTACTGCAACTCTTTATTATCAGGTTGCCCCAATAAGTCCATTAAAACGCTCCAATTAGTTCAGAACGCTGCAGCACGAGTACTGACAGGAACTAGAAAAAGAGATCACATCTCTCCTGTACTAGCTACTCTGCATTGGCTCCCTGTAAAATTTAGAATAGAATTTAAAAAATCCTCCTCCTCACCTATAAAGCTCTTCATGGTCAGGCCCCTTCATATCTTAAAGAGCTCATAGTACCCTATTACCCCTCTAGAACACTACGTTCTCTGAATGCTGGGCTACTTGTGGTTCCCGTAGTCTCTAAAAGTAGAACAGGAGCCAGAGCCTTCAGTTACCAAGCTCCTCTCTTGTGGAACCAGCTTCCAGTTGTGGTTCGGGAGGCAGACACCCTCACCACATTCAAGAGTAGGCTTAAGACATTCCTCTTTGATAAAGCTTATAGTTAGGGCTGGATCAGGTGAGTCCTGAACCATCCCTTAGTTATGCTGCTATAGGCCTAGACTATCGGGGGATTTCCCATGGTGCACTGAGCTCCTCTCTTCCTCTCTCTTTCTGCACTCATTCATGTTCCATTAATGCATGTTACTAACTTCACTTCTTCCCCGGAGTTCTTGTGCTTTCTCGTCTCGCAGGTTCTTATCAATCCTGGTGGAGCCTCCTGCCATGGTCCTGCTAGATTGCCATTGCCAATACTGTTGTTGCTGTGCACCTGTCTGTCTGTCTGTCTGTCTCCCACTCTCTCTCTCTCTCTCTCTCTCTCTCTCACCCCAACTGGTCGAGACAGACGACCACCCACCTAGAGCCGGAGGATCTGTCCTAGGTTTCTGCCTTTTAACAGGCAGTTTTTCCTTGCCCTTGTCTCCAAGGTCTTGCTCATGGTGGTACTGTTGGGTCTCTGTAATTAATGTTAAAGGAGTTCGGTCTAGACCTGCTCTATTTGAAAAGTGTCTTGAGATAACTTCTGTTATGAATTGGCGCTACACAAATAAAATTGAGTTGAACTGAATTGAATTGGTTGTACTGGTTGTATTGATCACTGGTTGTACTGGTTGTATTGTTCACTGGTTGTGATCAGTTATGCTACCCTATGTATTCTAACAAACAATGTTGGTTTTAGCCAACAATAAATTATGTATCGGAGGTCAAAGGTCAACATCTACCTTGTCCATGTCCTCAGGTGAGGGGGCGGAGCTTCCCTGCAGCACTGACACCACCTGCTGGTACAGGACGGAGCTTTCTCCGAGACTTTGGCCTAGTTGCCGTAGAAACCACCGACTGCGTTCAAACAGCTGCTGCTCCAACACCTGCAGAGGAAAACCACAGAAGAAGAGTTACTGCGGGTTCGGGGAGTACCTGAGTGACGCCTTGATGTCCGAGTGATGTCACATACCAGTCCACAGCGGCGGGCCTGTCCTCGGTTCAGGAAGGCGGCGTAGTCTCTGAGCAGCTGAGGCCAGGGCCGTAGCACGCGCCTCAGTCCGTTGTACAGGAGCTCTGGGGCCCCTGAAGGCCCCACCGCTGAGAACTGATCCAGAACCTGCAGCAGCTGCTCAGAAAGGCCCTGACACACCTGCACCGCATCACACACCTGCACAGGTGACAGGAAGTACTCATTAACTCTCTTTGACCAATCAGGACACAAGACATGTTCTTATCGATCCTGGTGGAGCCTCCTGCCATGGTCCTGCTAGATTGCCATTGCCAATCATGTTTTTTTATTTTATTAATATTATAAAGAGTTTGATCTGGACCTGCTCTATTTGAAAAGTGTCTTGAGATAAATTCTGTTATGAATTGGCGCTGTACAAATAAAATTGAATTGAATGGAATTGAATACTGTTGTTGCTGTGCACCTGTCTGTCTGTCTGTCTGTCTCTCTCTCTCACCCCAAATGGTCGAGGCAGACGACCACCCACCTAGAGCCGGAGGATCTGTCCTAGGTTTCTGCCTTTTAACAGGCAGTGTTTCCTTGCCCTTGTCTCCAAGGTCTTGCTCATGGTGGTACTGTTGGGTCTCTGTAATTAATGTTTTAAAGAGTTCGGTCTAGACCTGCTCTATTTGAAAAGTGTCCTGAGATAACTTCTGTTATGAATTGGCGCTATACACATAAAATTGAATTTAATAGAAATTGAACAAATATCTGTCTGCTGATTGGTTCATTCAGTCTGATCTGGGACCAGGTCACAGTCTAAGTTCTGATGCGGTTTGTTTACTATCTGTGTGAGTGTGAGTGTGTGAGTGTGAGTGTGTGTGTGTCTCACTCTGAGCAGATAATCCTGAGCAAACTGTTCGTCCTCAGACTCCCTCTGATCACCTTCATCATCATCCTCCTCCTCCTCACTGTCCTCTGACGACACTTTCTCCTGAACAACGACAGCACAAACAGCTACATCTTTATTACTATTTATTACAGTTTATTACAGTTTATTAATGTTTATTACAGTTTATTATTGTTTATTATTTTATTGCAGTTTATTACAGTTTATTAATGTTTATTGATGTTTATTACGTTTATTATTGTTTATTACAGTTTATTATGATTATTACTGTTTATTATGTTTATTACAGGTTATTATTGTTTATTATTTTATTGCAGTTTATTAATGTTTATTACCGTTTATTATAGTTTATTAATGTTTATTATTGTTTAATAATGTTTATTTCTGCTTATTACGGAAGCCGAGAACGGCCATGGATTTTTTTTTTTATGCACTGTTATGTCGTGACAATGACTTATTATCGTGTTATCTCGATATAACAATAATCGTTTTCTTGTGATAACAAATGAATTAATTTCCTTATATGATGCGCCAGCAACACCCTCTCACGGCCCCATCTACTCCCATGTTAATTGTAGAGAAGAAATTTTGAAAGGAGGTCGTTGCACCATTTCTTTCTCAATCTCCCGAGGTCACATTTTTTTAACTTTAGCCACTGAAACTTGGCAGTCCTATAGTCAACGAGATGACGATGCTCACGGTCTTTTCGGTTATCATTTTGGCCATTTTTTGGTCGTTTCTGACCAAGGGTTCGAGGGGATTCATTTTGAGATTTTCTGTGTCTCTCAGGAGTCAGAGACTCAACTGTTATGGTCTCCCCTGGTTTCCACGACAACCAAAGCCTTCCTGTGAACACACACGCACAACAAATCCTGATCAAAGATAACTCCAAGATTCCTGACAGTGGTGCTAGAGGCCAAGGTAATGCCATCTAGAGTAACTACAGTGGGTACGGAAAGTATTCAGACCCCTTTAAAATTTTCACTATTTGTTTCATTGCAGCCATTTGCTAAAATCAAAAAAGTTCATTTTATTTCTCATTAATGTACACTCAGCACCCCATCTTGACAGAAAAAATGTAGAAATTTATTATTAAAAAAGAAAAACTGAAATATCACATGGTCATAAGTATTCAGACCCTTTGCTGTGACACTCATATTTAACTCACATGCTGTCCATTTCTTCTGATCCTCCTTGAGATAGTCCTGCTCCTTCATTGGAGTCTAGCTGTGTTTAATTAAACTGATTGGACTTGATTCGGAAAGGCACACACCTGTCTATATAAGACCTTACAGCTCACAGTGCATGTCAGAGCAAAAGAGAATCATGAGGTCGAAGGAACTGCCCAAGGAGCTCAGAGACAGAATTGTGGCAAGGCACAGATCTGGCCAAGGTTACAAAAGAATTTCTGCAGCACTCAAGGTTCCTAAGAGCACAGTGGCCTCCATAATCCTTAAATGGAAGAAGTTTGGGACGACCAGAACTCTTCCTAGACCTGGCCGTCCAGCCAAACTGAGCAATTGTGGGAGAAGAGCCTTGGTGAGAGAGGTAAAGAAGAACCCAAAGATCACTGTGGCTGAGCTCCAGAGATGCAGTAGGGAGATGGGAGAAAGTGCCACAAAGTCAACTATCACTGCAGCCCTCCACCAGTCGGGGCTTTATGGCAGAGTGGCCCGACAGAAGCCTCTCCTCAGTGCAAGACATATGAAAGCCTGCATAGAGTTTGCCAAAAAACACATGAAGGACTCCCAGACTATGAGAAATAAGATTCTCTGGTCTGATGAGACCAAGATTGAACTTTTTGGCGTTAATTCTAAGCGGTATGTGTGGAGAAAACCAGGCACTGCTCATCACCTGCCCAATACAATCCCAACAGTGAAACATGGTGGTGGCAGCATCAGGCCATGGGGATATTTTTCAGCTGCAGGGACAGGACGACTGGTTGCAATTGAAGGAAAGATGAATGCGGCCAAGTACAGAGATATCCTGGAAGAAAAACCTCTTCTAGAGTGCTCAGGACCTCAGACTGGGCCGAAGGTTCACCTTCCAACAAGACAATAACCCTAAGCACACAGCTAAAATAACAAAGGAGTGGCTTCGGAACAACTCTGTGACCATTCTTGACTGGCCCAGCCAGAGCCCTGACCTAAACCCAATTGAGCATCTCTGGAGAGACCTGAAAATGGCTGTCCACCAACGTTCACCATCCAACCTGACAGAACTGGTGAGGATCTGCAAGGAAGAATGGCAGAGGATCCCCAAATCCAGGTGTGAAAAACTTGTTGCATCATTCCCAAGAAGACTCATGGCTGTAGTAGCTCAAAAGGGTGCTTCTACTCAATACTGAGCAAAGGGTCTGAATACTTATGACCATGTGATATTTCAGTTTTTCTTTTTTAATAAATTTGCAAAAATTTCTACATTTCTGTTTTTTTCTGTAAAGATGGGGTGCTGAGTGTACATTAATGAGAAATAAAATGAACTTTTTTGATTTTAGCAAATGGCTGCAATGAAACAAAGAGTGAAAAATTTAAAGGGGTCTGAATACTTTCCGTACCCACTGTATATCTTTAGACAGTGAGTCTCTAAGGTTTTTGGGGCCAAGTACAAGAATTTCGTTTTTTTCTGAGTTTAACATCAGAAAATTGCAGGTCATCCAGGATTTTATGTCCTTAAGACATGTTTGTAATTTAGATAATTGATTAATTTCATCGGGCTTGATCGATAGATATAACTGTGTATCATCTGCATAACAGTGAAAGTTAATGGAATGATTCCTAATAATGTTGCCTAAAGGGAGCATATATAAAGTAAATAGTATCGGTCCAAGTACAGAACCTTGTGGAACTCCATGACTAACTGTAGTATTTATTGAAGATTCATCTCTAACATGTACAAACTGTGAGCGATCTGATAAATATGACTTAAACCAGCTTAGTGCGGTTCCTTTAATGCCAATTTGATGCTCAAGTCTCTGTAAAAGAATATCATGGTCAATGGCGTCAAATGCAGCACTAAGATCTAATAATACAAGTACAGAGACAAGTCCATTGTCTGAAGCAATTAAAAGGTCATTATTAACTTTAACCAGAGCTGTCTCTGTGCTGTGATGAACTCTAAATCCTGACTGAAAATCCTCAAATAAACTATTGTTATGTAAAAAGTCACACAACTCTTTGGCGACTACTTTCTCCAGAATCTTAGAGAGGAAGGGGAGGTTAGAGATCGGTCTATAATTGGCTAAAACCCCTGGGTCAAGAGTGGGCTTTTTAAGAAGGGGTTTAATTACAGCTACTTTAAAGGACTGTGGTACATATCCTGATAATAAAGAAAGATTAATCATATCCAGTAAAGAAGTGCCAATTAAGGGTACGACTTCTTTAAGCAGCCTAGTTGGGATCGGGTCTAATAGACAGGTTGATGGCTTCGATGAAGAAATGATTGAAGTTAACTGATGAAGATCGATAGCAGAAAAACAGTCTAAATATATATCTGAGTTTACATTAGTAAAAGTCCCTGAACTTGGAGAGCCACTGAAAACTGTTGATGGTAGTTGGTTTCTCTAATAGTAATAATTTTATTATAGAAGAAGCTCATGAAATCATTGCTACTTAAGTTTATGGGGATATGTGGCTCAATAGAGTTGTGACTCTCTGTCAGCCTGGCTACAGTGCTGAAGAGGAACCTAGGGTTATTCTTATTTTCTTCTATTAGTGCTGAGTAATAGGCTCCTCTGGCATTACGGAGGGCCTTTCTATAAGTTTTAAGATTATCATGCCAAATTGAGCGATATTCTGATAATTTGGAAGAGCGCCATTTCCTTTCAGATTTCCAAGCTATTTGTTTTAACTGGCGGGTTTGGTGGTTATACTACGGTGCTAGTCTCCTATGTTTTAATAATTTCCTTTTTATAGGAGCGATAGAGTCTAATGTTGATTGTAGTGAGCCTGCAGCACTATCAACAAGATTATCAATTTCAGAGGGACTAAAGTTATTATAGGACTCTGTTAAATTCAGACATGGCATTGAATTAAACACTGAAGGAATCTCCTCCTTAAATTTAGCTACAGCACTGTCAGATAGACATCTGCTGTAGGACGTTTTACCTAATGGCTTATAATCTAATAGTATGAATTCAAAAGTTATTAAATAATGGTCAGATAGGAAAGGATTATGTGGGAAGACTATTAAATGTTCAATATCAATGCCATATGATAGAACAAGGTCAAGAGTGTGATTAAAACAATGAGTTGGTTTATTTACACTCTGACAGAAGCCAATTGAGTCTATAAATGATATAAATGCATTACTAAGGCTGTCATTGTCAACATCCACATGAATATTAAAATCACCCACAATAATGACTTTATCTGATTTAAGGACTAAACTTAATAAAAACTCTGAGAATTCAGATATAAAATCAGAGTACGGTCCAGGAGCGCGGTACACTATAACAAATAGAACTGGCTGCAGTGTTTTCCAGTTTGGGTGAGAAAGACTAAGAACAAGGCTTTCAAATGAATTATAATTTAGTTTAGGTTTAGGGTCCATTAAATTCCAAAGTGGGATGGATGCCGTCTCTCCTAATCAGACCAGGTTTTCCCCAAAAAGGCTTCCAGTTATCAATTAAGCCCACATGGTTTTCTGGACACCACCTCGACAGCAATGACGACATGCGGCTATACATGTCATCACTGGTCACATTGGGCAGGGGTCCAGAGAAAACTACGGAGTCCGACATAGTTTTAGCATAATTACACACCGACTCCACATTAATCTTAGTGACCTCCGATTGGCGTAAACGGGTGTCATTACCGCCGACGTGGATAACAATCTTACTGTATTTACGTTTATCTTTAGCCAGCAGTTTTAAATAGGATTCAATGTCGCCCGCTCTGGCCCCAGGGATACATTTGACTATGGCCGCTGGCTTCGCTAACTTCACGTTTCTGACTATGGAGCTGCCAATAACCAGAGTTGGTTACTCAGCGGGTGTATCGCTGAGTGGGGAAAATGTATTAGAAACATGAATGGGTTGGTGGTGACCTGTGGGCTTCGGTGTTTTAGTCTTCCTTCGCTCAGTCACCCACTCTCCCTGTCTTCCCGGCTGCTCGGGATCTACCGGGGGAACTACCGGGGGAACTACCGGAGGATCTACCGGAGGAACTACCGCGGGAACTACCGGGGGAACTACCGGGGGAACTACCGGAGGAACTACCGGGGGAACTACCGCGGGAACTACCGCGGGAACTACCGGAGGATCTACAGAGCTAACAGAAGCTACCTTCGGTCGGACCACACCGGCTACTGGGGGCTGGCTAACTATAGCGGCTAAAGATATCTCTGTGGTGCGGTACCGTTCCTCTAACTCACTAAGCCTCGCCTCCAGCGCAGTAAATAAACTACATTTAATACAGGTACCATTATCATTAAAGGAGGCAGAGGAATAACTGAACATCTGACACACTGAGCAGGACAGAGGAGAGGGAGAAGCCATAGCTAACTGCTAATGCTAATGAAACTAGCGTGTATGAAAAACTTTTGAAAGTAGTGAAAAGTCGCTAAAAGAAGGAGTAACTCTGAGTGTTTAGGTAGAACTAGTCTACATATAAATGTTAAGCGGGAAAATAACCGCTGTAATGAGTAAAACAAATTTATATTTAGCGTTCACTGACAGAGCTACAGCACCAAACAGTGTACACAGAGCAGGAAGTGAACCGGGAATGAGTCTGTACGCTTACCGTAGCACGTCACCTCAACAGTATGCAAATGCAAATGTTGAAAGCTTGATCTGTCACATACCTAAGCAATGGTACAGGTCACATACTGTAAACTACTCAGCAGTGTCAGTAATGTATGGGCCACAGTCACGGGCCAGAGCAAGGCACACTCAAAATTTCTTTAGGCATTTTCTAGTTATTGTTTATATTACAGTTTAATATTGTTTATTACTGTTTATTATTGTTTATTACAGTTTAATATTGTTTTACAGTTTAATATTGTTTATTACAGTTTAATATTGTTAATTACAGTTATTACAGTTTAATATTGTTTATTACAGTTTAATATTGTTTATTACAGTTTATTAATAGGCAATATAAATATATAATGTGCAATATATATATATTTTAACACTGTATATAGCACCGTATTTATTTTGCAAATGTACACACTCCTCAGGACTGTGCGCCTTACCTCCCTTTGTTGTACTATTACTTTATGTCCTATGTTTATAGTGTATATATTTTTTATATTTTTTACACTGTTTTTGCACTGGTATTGCAGTTGACTTTTTAATCTCATCGTACATGTGCATAGTGACAATAAAGGCATTCTATTATTGTTTATTACTGTTTATTATTGTTTGTTTATTACAGTTTACTACAGTTTATTATTGTTTACTACAGTTTATTATTGTTTATTATTGTTTATTACTGTTTAATATTGTTTATTACAGTTTATTACTGTTTACTACAGTTTATTATTGTTTACTACAGTTAATTATTGTTCATTACAGTTTAATATTGTTTATTACAGTTTAATATTGTTTATTACAGTTTATTATGTTTATTACTGTTTAATATTGTTTATTACTGTTTCTTTATTAATGTTTATTATAATTTATTACTGTTTATCATTGTTACAGTTTATTAATGTTTATTTACTGTTTACTAATGTTTATTATTGATTATTGTGTATTGATGTTTATTCTATTTTATTGTGCTTTATTGTTAATTACAGTTTATTATTGTTTATTAATGTTTATATTTTATTAATATGTTTTATTCTTTATTACAGTTTATTATTGTTTATTAATGAACATATATTCCCATTATTGTCCCAGTGAAGACAGACTACATTGTCGTTCCTGAGAACCAGCTGATAAACGGTCCTACAGTGTTCTCCCTGAATGATTTGTTTGTTTCTTTTTTTCTTATTGATTGATTGCTCATTGATAATCAGATTTTAAGGGTGGGGCCTAGCAGCAGGATTTGTGACATCACAGATTCTTTGGTCCAGTGTGCGACAGGTACAAGAAGAAGTTGTATGATTATTGTGTTTGTAGATCATTAATGGTGTTAAAATATCAGAAATATTATTGACAGACCTTCTGCAGGAGGACTGCACCTCCATCACCATCTTCATCATCTTCATTTTCTGCTGATCCTCTGGATGCTGTCATTTCCTGTCCACCCTCTGACTCCGCCTCCTCTGCATCGTTGTCAAGGGCGACGCCTTCTGTTGAGCTGAGTGAGGATTCAGACAGAGCCAGGAGGACCTCGCTCTCTTCCTCCTCCTCTTCCTCCTCCTCGCTCATCCTGATGACATCATCCTGCACCTCAACTTGTGAGGGGGCAGGGCCTTTAGGAGAACACCTCCTCCTCCTTCTCCTCAGGCTGGCGAGGGTCTGACAGTGGCGTCTGATTTGCTCTCTGGTCGTCATGGAGACAGAGGAAGTGGTGGTGATGTCAGAGGGGGAGTCGGTCCTGGACAAGAGGAGGCGGCGGAGGACGACTCGAGGAGGACTGAGAGCTCGAGGGCAGCCGGAAGAGTCCACCTGTCCATCAGCGAGGGGGGAAGAGTCCAGGTTACGAGGGGGAGGGGCTGGTGCAGCTGCAGGAAGCCAATGCGTTTGAAGTCGAGGTGTTTGGGGAGGCGTGGGGGTATCTGGTCCCGGGGGAGAAGCTATAGGTGTGGGAGGCACAGCGGAGGAAGGTCAGGTGACTCTGACGGGCCCCACCTGACCTGCAGGGGGGCAGGGCCTCGGTAGCAGAGTCAAAGAGGCTGTTATAGTGTTTGATGGTCGGGTAGATGACAGGAAGACTCCGCTGTGGAAAATAAAAGCAGGAAACAGAAATACTTTCAAAATAAAAATACACAAATATTACAGGTGATCTCTTTTAATCAAAACAACAAACTGTCCTGAACACACTTCCTGCCTTTATAGCTGTGCTTTTAATGTGAAAATCATCAGGAAGTGCTGAGACCAGCTGTTCTGGTTCTGATGGTGGATCAGGAACCTGGTGGATCAGGACTGTTACGTACCAGCAGCCACAGAGGCAGGACATGCTCCTCCCTCTCCACTGGGGGGCGCCGCTCCGCCGGATCAACAGGACGGCACGCAACCAACATCGGCTGCAACACCCGCTGGTACCGGAAGGCCTGAAGAAGAATACAGTCAGTACACAGTCAGTACACTCAGTATACAGTCAGTACACAGTCAGTAAACAGTCAGTACAGTCAGTATACAGTCAGTATACAGTCAGTACACAGTCAGTAAACAGTCAGTACACAGTCAGTACAGTCAGTACACAGTCAGTATACAGTCAGTACACAGTCAGTATACAGTCAGTACACAGTCAGTACACAGTCAGTACACAGTCAGTATACAGTCAGTAAACAGTCAGTAAACAGTCAGTACACAGTCAGTATACAGTCAGTAAACAGTCAGTACACAGTCAGTACACAGTCAGTGTACAGTCAGTGTACAGTCAGTATACAGTCAGTACACAGTCAGTACACAGTCAGTACACAGTCAGTGTACAGTCAGTGTACAGTCAGTATACAGTCAGTACACAGTCAGTACACAGTCAGTACACTCAGTAAACAGTCAGTACACAGTCAGTACAGTCAGTACACAGTCAGTACACAGTCAGTACACAGTCAGTACACTCAGTATACAGTCAGTACACAGTCAGTAAACAGTCAGTACAGTCAGTACACAGTCAGTATACAGTCAGTACACAGTCAGTACAGTCAGTATACAGTCAGTACACAGTCAGTATACAGTCAGTAAACAGTCAGTACACTCAGTATACAGTCAGTACACAGTCAGTACACAGTCAGTACACTCAGTATACAGTCAGTACACAGTCAGTACACAGTCAGTATACAGTAAGTACACAGTCAGTACACAGTCAGTACACTCAGTATACAGTCAGTACACAGTCAGTAAACAGTCAGTACAGTCAGTACACAGTCAGTATACAGTCAGTACACAGTCAGTACACAGTCAGTAAACAGTCAGTACACAGTCAGTACACAGTCAGTACAGTCAGTAAACAGTCAGTACACAGTCAGTACACAGTCAGTACACTCAGTATACAGTCAGTACACAGTCAGTAAACAGTCAGTACACAGTCAGTACACAGTCAGTACACAGTCAGTATACAGTCAGTACACAGTCAGTAAACAGTCAGTATACAGTCAGTACACAGTCAGTACACAGTCAGTACACAGTCAGTAAACAGTCAGTATACAGTCAGTGTACAGTCAGTACACAGTCAGTACACAGTCAGTACACTCAGTATACAGTCAGTACACAGTCAGTATACAGTCAGTACACAGTCAGTAAACAGTCAGTACACAGTCAGTATACAGTCAGTAAACAGTCAGTACAGTCAGTACACAGTCAGTATACAGTCAGTAAACAGTCAGTACACAGTCAGTACACTCAGTATACAGTCAGTACACAGTCAGTACACAGTCAGTAAACAGTCAGTATACAGTCAGTAAACAGTCAGTACACAGTCAGTACACTCAGTATACAGTCAGTACACAGTCAGTAAACAGTCAGTATACAGTCAGTACACAGTCAGTAAACAGTCAGTACACAGTCAGTATACAGTCAGTACACAGTCAGTACAGTCAGTACACAGTCAGTACACTCAGTATACAGTCAGTACACAGTCAGTAAACAGTCAGTACACAGTCAGTACAGTCAGTACACAGTCAGTAAACAGTCAGTACACAGTCAGTAAACAGTCAGTACACAGTCAGTACACAGTCAGTGCACAGTCAGTACACAGTCAGTACACTCAGTATACAGTCAGTACACAGTCAGTAAACAGTCAGTAAACAGTCAGTGCACAGTCAGTACAGTCAGTACACAGTCAGTAAACAGTCAGTAAACAGTCAGTACACAGTCAGCGCACAGTCAGTACAGTCAGTGTACAGTCAGTATACAGTCAGTACACAGTCAGTATACAGTCAGTACACAGTCAGTACACAGTCAGTGTACAGTCAGTAAACAGTCAGTACACAGTCAGCGCACAGTCAGTACAGTCAGTGTACAGTCAGTACACAGTCAGTACACAGTCAGCGTACAGTCAGTACACAGTCAGCGTACAGTCAGTACACAGTCAGCGTACAGTCAGTGTACAGTCAGTAAACAGTCAGTACACAGTCAGTAAACAGTCAGTACACAGTCAGTACAGTCAGTGTACAGTCAGTATACAGTCAGTACACAGTCAGTACACAGTCAGCGTACAGTCAGTGTACAGTCAGTAAACAATCAGTACACAGTCAGTACACAGTCAGTACACAGTCAGTACACAGTCAGCGTACAGTCAGTACACAGTCAGCGTACAGTCAGTGTACAGTCAGTAAACAGTCAGTACACAGTCAGTAAACAGTCAGTACACAGTCAGCACACAGTCAGTACAGTCAGTGTACAGTCAGTATACAGTAAGTACACAGTCAGTACACAGTCAGCGTACAGTCAGTGTACAGTCAGTATACAGTCAGTACACAGTCAGCCAGCCGCTAGTGTCGCTGTAGAGCATTTCTAGCGAGTTACCTGTCTCGATCAGCGGTGCCCATTACATCAATCGCGATCTACCGGTCGATCGCAAAGGTGGTGTGGGTAGATCGCATGGCATTTAAAAAAAAAAATAGACGTCAGCCTATCATCCATTCTAACGTCTGACCGTTTCTGACACACCGGTCAACACGCATGCACGCTCAAGAGCGGCAGTTACTATGGCAATTAACATTAATTATGGCAACATTCTAGCAAGCTAGCGAGTTGCCCAGTTAGCCTAACTTATTTCTATAGTACTACACTTAAGAAATTATATAAAAATGAGTGGGGGAGCTGGACCAAGTGAAAAGCCCAAAACCTACCACTTCCATACGGAATGGGAGGAGGACTTTTTTTTCCACAATGTCCTATTCGAAGTGCGTTTGCCTCATCTGCAAATCAACCATTGCTATTCTGAAGAAGGGAAATGTGGAGCGGCATTTTCGGACTATACATAAAAGCTACGACACTGACTTTCCACCAAAAAGAGAACTGAGAAGGAAAAAGGTGAAAGAACTAATATCCCAGTTGTCCGGACAGCAGGCCTTTTTCTCAAAGCTTACCACAAAAGCTAAGACCGCCACCAAAGCATCGTTCTTCAATCTATCTTATCTTCAATCAAAGCTCTCCAGCTGTCAAGAGGTACATTCACACATCGCTGTGAAGCAATGGCCGAGGATGTAACCCAGAAACTTTGGAGAGATATAGCGGACTGCAAGTGTTTCTCATTGCAATTGGATGAGTCTACAGACGTTAGTGAAAGCCCAGTCGTGCATTTTTATTCATATGGTGTTTACCGATATGATTTCAAAAGAGGAGCTGTTAACAGTGCTGCCCATGAAAGAACACACACGGGGAGAGGACATTTTCAGTCTTTTAAAAACTTTATTGAGAAAACTCAGCTCCCAGTGTGGAAATTGGTGTCCATCACCACGGACGGTACACCCGCAATGATTGGCCGCTCGAATGGATTTCTTGCCAAGTGCAGGGAGGATGATGCCTTCCCCAACTTCCTCAATTACCACTGCATAATACACCAACAAGCGCCAGATCTCTTCAAAGACAGCTGTTCCGTGTGCATCTGGAGAAGGCAGACTGCAACCACACTGAATTGTTGCTACACACTACACATACGTAAGATGGCTTAGTCGAGGGAAATTCCTGCAAAGATTTCGAGAGCTCTGTCCGGAGATTAAGGAGTTTCTCCTTGCATCTAAACATGCAGAATACACCCAACTAAATGACGATCAGTGGCTACTAGACTTAGCATTTTTAACCGATCTGACCAACATGTTGAATGACCTCAATGTTGAGCTGCAAGGAAAAGACAAAACAGTGGTCAATATGATCAGCTCAGTTAATGCGTTCAAACGAAAACTGCAACATCTGGGCTCAAAGCTGCAGCGCCTTGATTTGGCAAACTTCCAGAACCTCGTTTCAGAACTGGAGAGGCAAGGGAAGCCCTGTGCCCAACTTGACAGTGGACGCTACACAGAGCAGATTGAAAACCTTCTGTCAGACTTTAACAAACGGTTTCAAGACTTGCTTTATTGGAGCCAGTCACTACATTCATGTGCTACCCATTTTGGGAGGATGCTGATGTTGATTCACTCGCATCAGAAATTGCAACACTGTTTAACCTGAACTCGTCTGGAGTGGAGGATTAGATCCTGACACTACAAGCTGACATTGAGCTCAAGTCCAGGGCTCATGGACAGTTTTGGAACTTACTCACAGAGGAAAAGTACCCCAACATGAGGAAATGTGCTACCTCCTTGACTGCATTATTCGGCTTTACTTATTTATGTGAGTCAGCCTTTTGCCACATGAAGATTATCAAGTCCAAATACCGTTCCACTATGACTGATTATCATTTGGAAGTGTGCTTGAGGCTGGCTATCAGCAGCTACTGTCCGGACTATGCATCCCTGGCTGACTCCATTCAGTGCAAGTCATCAGCGTGAGGTATGTACTCAGTATATATAATTAAATATATTTACTTATGACACTTAACTTAAATGAGACACAACATAAAGTGCTTGTCCACCTCAGCCACTTTTTACATACCATCTAGCCGGCAGGTGTCTGGGGTTTGGTTATTAGTACAGATGTTGGGTTGAAACATGGTAAGGGAAATTGTATTATGTTTGCATTTGTGTTACATTAGATCTAAAAGGAACATTTTCCATTTGATTAATTTGTGTGTTTCTCACCTCTTGTCTAGATTGCACCCAGGAACTGGCAAACCAGTACCCGCCCAGGTGGACTCCTTTTATGGTCAAGTTCCTTGGGGAATGTGCCAAGTGTAGTATAGATGAGGGGGAAATTTAGGAGGCGTTTGGGAGATTTGTGATTTTTTGAGATTTTGAACAGTTGGCATCTATTTTACTCTTTTGATATGTGTTGTGAGTTCTTTCTACTGTTATACCTATAAAACTTAACAATTTGGTATTAAATAAATGAATGTGTTATTGTTGTTGTTATCTTAATTGTTGCATCCTGTGGTAGGAGGAAGTTGCCAGGGGCCCCAGTTTAAAAGGGGTATAGAGATCAGAGTTGAGGTTATTTTTGATACCTCTAGTTACCTTTTTCCTAAGTTGTTTCCATTTGTTTTCATTTTTATTTTGTTTGTTGTTTTCTCTTCAGTTTGGGTCAAGCTGACCCTCACTGTAAATAAGCTGCACTGATCCACTGCT
>NW_026136723.1:3500205-3540205 GCF_905237075.1 Dicentrarchus labrax
GTGTGTGTTACATACGTATTGTGCTGCTCCTCAGGTGTGTGTGTTTGAACAGTGTGAGTCTCCTCCAGAGCCTCCTCCTCTTCCTCATGGCCTTCATCTTCCACTTCCTGTCCCGCCAGGTCTTCTTTCAGCTGAAACACAAACACCAGCAGTCAGAACGTCCAGGTGAGCTACAGGGAGAGCTGTGATTTGTCGGTCTGTGGTCGTCACTCACACTCACCGTTTCAAACAACTCCTCCATCAGTTCATTCACCTCCTTCTCTGCAGAATGACAACAGCAACAGAAACAACAACATCAACACCAACAACAACACCAACAACAACAACAGCAACAACAACATAAACATCAACATCACATCAACAACATTAACAATATAATACCAACAACAAAAATAACATCAATAACAAAAACACCAACAACATCAACAATGTAAACATCAACAACATAAACAACAAAACACAACAAACAACATCACATCAACATCATTAAGTCATATTTCTCAGATCGTTCGCAGTTTGTACATGTTAACGATGAATCTTCAATAAATACTACAGTTAGTCATGGAGTTCCACAAGGTTCTGTACTTGGACCAGTACTATTTACTTTATATATGTCCCTTTAGGCAACATTATTAGGAATCACTCCATTAACTTTCACTGTTATGCAGATGATACGCAGTTATATCTATCGATCAAGCCCGATGAAATTAATCAATTATCCAAATTACAAACATGTCTTAAGGACATAAAATCCTGGATGACCTGCAATTTTCTGATGTTAAACTCAGAAAAAAACGAAATTCTTGTACTTGGCCCCAAAAACCTTAGAGACTCACTGTCTAAAGATATAGTTACTCTAGATGGCATTAACTTGGCCTCTAGCACCACTGTCAGGAATCTTGGAGTTATCTTTGATCAGGATTTGTCATTTAACTCCCACATAAAGCAGACCTCTAGGACTGCCTTCTTTCATTTACGTAATATTAGAAAAATTAGACACATACTATCACAGACAGATGCAGAAAAACTAATCCATGCATTTGTTACTTCAAGGCTGGATTACTGCAACTCTTTATTATCAGGTTGCCCCAATAAGTCCATTAAAACGCTCCAATTAATTCAGAACACTGCAGCACGAGTACTGACAGGAACTAGAAAAAGAGATCACATCTCTTGTGTACTAACTTCTCTGCACTGGCTCCCTGTAAAAATGTATAATAGATCCTCCTCCTCACCTATAAAGCTCTTCATGGTCAGGCCCCTTCATATCTTAAAGAGCTCATAGTACCCTATTACCCCACTAGAACACTACGTTCTCTGAATGCTGGGCTACTTGTGGTTCCTATAGTCTCTAAAAGTAGAACAGGAGCCAGAGCCTTCAGTTACCAAGCTCCTCTCCTGTGGAACCAGCTTCCAGTTGTGGTTCGGGAGGCAGACACCCTCACCACATTCAAGAGTAGGCTTAAGACATTCCTCTTTGATAAAGCTTATAGTTAGGGCTGGATCAGGTGAGTCCTGAACCATCCCTTAGTTATGCTGCTATAGGCCTAGACTATCGGGGGATTTCCCATGGTGCACTGAGCTCCTCCCTTCCTCTCTCTTTCTGCACTCATTCATGTCCCATTAATGCATGTTACTAACTTCACTTCTTCCCCGGAGTTCTTGTGCTTTCTCGTCTTGCAGGTTCTTATCGATCCTGGTGGAGCCTCCTGCCATGGTCCTGCTAGATTGCCATTGCCAATACTGTTGTTGCTGTGCACCTCTCTGTCTGTCTGTCTGTCTGTCTCTCGCTCTCTCTCTCTCTCTCTCTCTCTCACCCCAACTGGTCGAGACAGACAACCACCCACCTAGAGCCGAAGGGTCTGTTCTAGGTTTCTGCCTTTTAACAGGCAGTTTTTCCTTGCCCTTGTCTCCAAGGTCTTGCTCATGGTGGTACTGTTGGGTCTCTGTAAATAATGTTATAAGGAGTTCGGTCTAGACCTGCTCTATTTGAAAAGTGTCCTGAGATAACTTCTGTTATGAATTGGCGCTATACAAATAAAATTTAATTGAAAATTGAATCATCTACAACATCAACAACAACATAAACATCAACATCACATCAACATCATCAACAACAAAAACACAACATAAACAACAAAAACATTAACAACAAAAACAACATCAACAACATCAACATGAACAACAACATCAACAACATCAACATCAACAGTTTGTCAACCAAACATTTATTGATTTCTTCTTTCATTATAAAATGAAGCCGAAATCTATCGTGTTAATATGTGTCTGTGTGTGTGTGTACACTGACTGGTGATGCGGACAGCCTTGTCATCACGGTAATCCTCCTGGTCAGGTTCATCAATGTCGGCCAGAAAGTTATATTCTGGATCATCTTCATCGTCACACTCCTCTGGTAGAGAGACAGAGAGGACAGACAGAGAGCAAGAGACAGAGAGCGAGAGACAGAGAGCGAGAGAGAGAGAGAGACAGAGACAGAATTCAAACTGGCAAATTACCTGATCACAATAAAATGTCCTAAATTAAGAAAAATGTTGACAATGTACAGACAGAGTGAACACAACCTGGCCATAGAAAAGGGTCACCACAGACAGAACTGGCTACCAGAAGAGGAGAGACTCTGCTCCCAGTGTGACAGAGGACAGGTAGAGACAGAGCTGCACTTTCTAACCTCATGCCCTGAATATAAAATCTTAAGAAAAAAACAATTTGCAAATATTTCCCAAATATACCCCGAATTCGAATTTATATCAGACACACAGAAACTCCCCTACTTACTGGGAGAAATTCCAAAAAGTCAAATTATTGCAGCAAAATATGTCTCCTCATGCCACGAACTGAGGACAACCAGTGGAAACTCAGATAAATGTATAAAATAATTGATTGTTTAAGTTCGTTTTTTCGTTGTTTTTTTAATACACACACACACACACACACACACACAAACACACACACACACACACAGAAACACGTTTACAGTTTTATCTATTTTATTTTAATTTTCATATATTACATTTTTTTTTTAACACACACGCTTAAATATATTATTTTCATTTTCTAACTTTCTTTCACTTTTTTTCTTCTTCTTCGTTATTATTTGCCATTTGAATTGAAGTGAATTGAATTGAATTGAATTGACAGACAGACAGCTGCAACAATTAGTCGATTGTTCTCAATGTGAATATCTTCTGTTTTCTTTCATCCTCTCTGACTGTCTGTGGACATCTGAAGACTTTGGGAAACTCTGATCTAGATTTTATCGACCAAACAACTTTACTTGAGAAAATAATCAATAAGTTAATCAATGATGAAAAGAGATGCAGCCCTAACACACACACCTTCATTGTCCATGTCTGAGGTCATCAGGCCTCTCAGCCAATCAGTCCATTCCCTGTCCTCGTGGGTGGAACTGGAGTCGTACATGTCAGGTGTGATGTCAGGAGCTCGGAGCTCCGCCTCCAGCCGGCCCAGCGGGACATCACGTAATGGACGCTTGGACCTCGTCCGGTACGCCATTAGACCGACCTCGTCCTCTGACTCAGACAGAGGCTGTAAATCAATCAATCAATAATTAATAGTGCAAAATGTCCACCGACTGGTCCTGAAGCGCTACAGACTGGTCCTGAAGCTCTACCGACTGGTCCCAAAGGTCTACCGACCGGTCCTGTAGCTCTACAGACCGCTCCTGAAGCTCTACAGCCCGGTTCTGAAGCTCTACAGCCCGGTTCTGAAGCTCTACAGACCGGTCCTGAAGCTCTACAGACCGGTTCTGAAGCTCTACAGACTGGTCCTGAAGCTCTACAGACCGGTCCTGAAGCTCTACAGACCGGTCCTTAAGCTCTACAGACTGGTAGTGAAGTTGAAAGCTCTAAAGAAGCTACCTGGTAAGGCTCCATACACACAGCCAGCTCCTCCTCCACAGCATGAAGTTTCTCCAGGAAGGTGCTGTCAGTCACTTTAGGGGCCGGGGCTTTTGGAGGAGGGGGAGGTCCCATTGCAACAGACCCCGCCCTCAGGCGCCTGGAGCGGCTCCGAGAAGTCTGAAGGGAGAAATGAACAACGGTTTTATAACCGATTGCAGACTTCAGATTTTAAGTGCTGACTAAAGTTCTGCAGGGAAAATGTGCTGCTGAGACAGGTAACAATATCTCACTGCTGCCTTGTGGATGCAGGAAGTATAATTCTGTGTTAAAGGTGAGTTACCTGCCAGGGGCTACAGCTGTCCTCCTCCATTCTGTTCAGACGACTCCCTCTCGGAGACGAAGCTGTGCTCTCCATGTCGCTCTCCTGGAACGTCTACACACACACACATCCATCAGTAATCAATACATCTACACACACATCTATCAATCAATAATCAATACATCTATACACACACATCCATAATTATTATTCAATGATCAGTATGAAATTGTGCTGCAGCCAATCACAGTGTAGCCTCACATCTTCAGCTGTCTCGTCCTCGTCTTCCTCATCAGGATGGTACTCTTCATCAGAGGAGTCTTCTTCAGCCAGAGGGATGTCCACAAACTGAGGAGCCTCAAACACAAAATCAAAACTGCACGTTTTCAACATGTTTTTATTCATTCTCAGGATGCTTTTATTGTCCCGGGAAAAATGTCCAAAATCAGAACCACCCAGTTAAACTGTTCACTCTGCTGCCGTCTGACAACAGATACAGAAGTTCCGCTGCCGTCTGACAACAGATACAGAAGTATCCGCTGCCTTCTGACAACAGATACAGAAGAATCCGCTGAAATCTGACAACAGATACAGAAAAATCCGCTGAAATCTGACAACAGATACTGAAGAATCCGCTGCAATCTGACAACAGATACTGAAGAATCCGCTGCAATCTGACAACAGATATAGAAGTATCCGCTGCAGCCTGACAACAGCCACCTTTAGTTTAATGTTTAATAGACTCAATTGGCTTCTGTCAGAGTGTAAATAAACCAACTCATTGTTTTAATCACACTCTTGACCTTGTTCTATCATAGGGCATTGATATTGAACATTTAATAGTCTTCCCACATAATCCTTTCTTATCTGACCATTATTTAATAACTTTGAATTCCTACTATTAGATTATAAGCCATTAGGCAAAACTTCCTACAGCAGATGTCTATCTTACAGTGCTGTAGCTAAATTTAAGGAGGAGATTCCTTCAGTGTTTAATTCAATGACATGTCTGAATTTAACAGAGTCCTATAACAACTTTAGTCCCTCCGAAATTGATAATCTTGTTGATAGTGCTGCAGGCTCACTACGAAGAACATTAGATTCTATCGCTCCTATAAAAAGGAAATTATTAAAACAGAGGAAACTAGCACCGTGGTACAACCACCAAACCCACTAATTAAAGCAAAAAGCTAGGAAATCTGAAAGGAAATGGCGCTCTTCCAAATTATCAGTGGCTCTCCAAGTTCAGGAACTTTAACTAATGTAAACTCAGATATATATTTAGACTGTTTTTCTGCTATCGATCTTCATCAGTTAACTTCAATAATTTCTACATTGAAGCCATCAACCTGTCTGTTGGACCCCATCCCAACTAGGCTGCTTAAAGAAGTCGTACCCTTAATTGGCACTTCTTTACTGGATATGATTAATCTTTCTTTATTATCAGGATATGTACCACAGTCCTTTAAAGTAGCTGTAATTAAACCCCTTCTTAAAAACCCCACTCTCGACCCAGGGGTTTTAGCCAATTATAGACCAATTTCTAACCTCCCCTTCCTCTCTAAGATTCTGGAGAAAGTAGTCGCCAAAGAGTTGTGTGACTTTCTACATAACAATAGTTTAATTGAGGATTTTCAGTCAGGATTTATAGTTCATCATAGCACAGAGACAGCTCTGGTTAAAGTTAATAACCAGGGCTTCAGACAATGAACTTGTCTCTATACTTGTATTATTATATCTTAGTGCTGCATTTGACACCATTGACCATAATATTCTTTTACAGAGACTTGAGCATCAAATTGGCATTTAAGGAACCGCACTAAGCTGGTTTAAGTCATATTTATCAGACGGTTCGCAGTTTGTACACGTTAACGATGAATCTTCAATAAATACCACAGTTAGTCATGGAATTCCACAAGGTTCTGTACTCTGACTAATACTATTTGCTTTATATATGCTCCCTTTAGGCAAAATTATTAGGAATCACTCCATTAACTTTCACTGTTATGCAGATGATACGCAGTTATATCTATCAATCAAGCCCGATGAAATTAATCAATTATCTAAATTACAAATATGTCCTAAGGACATAAAATCCTGGATGAGCTGCAATTTTCTGATGTTAAATCTTGTACTTGGCCCCAAAAATCTTAGAGACTCCCTGTCTAAAGATATAGTTACTCTAGATGGCATTACCTTGGCCTCTAGCACCACTGTCAGGAATCTTGGAGTTATCTTTGATCAGGATTTGTCATTTTATCCCCACATGAAGCAGACCTCTAGGACTGCCTTCTTTCATTTACGTAATATTACAAAAATTAGACACATCCTACCACAGACAGATGCATAAAAACTAATCCATGCATTTGTTACTTCTAGGCTGGATTACTGCAACTCTTTATTATCAGGTTGCCCCAATAAGTCCATTAAAACGCTCCAATTAATTTAAAACGCTGCAGCACGAGTACTGACAGGAACTAGAAAAAGAGATCACATCTCTTGTGTACTAACTTCTCTGCACTGGCTCCCTGTAAAAATGTATAATAGAATTTAAAATCCTCCTCCTCACCTATAAAGCTCTTCATGGTCAGGCCCCTTCATATCTTAAAGAGCTCATAGTACCCTATTACCCCTCTAGAACACTACGTTCTCTGAATGCTGGGAGCCAGAGCCTTCAGTTACCAAGCTCCTCTCCTGTGGAATCAGCTTCCAGTTGTGGTTCGGGAGGCAGACACCCTTTCCACATTCAAGAGTAGGCTTAAGACATTCCTCTTTGATAAAGCTTATAGTTAGGGCTGGATCAGGTGAGTCCTGAACCATCCCTTAGTTATGCTGCTATAGGCCTAGACTATCGGGGGATTTCCCATGGTGCACTGAGCTCCTCCCTTCCTCTCTCTTTCTGCACTCATTCATGTCCCTTTAATGCATGTTACTAACTTCACTTCTTCCCCGGAGTTCTTGTGCTTTCTCGTCTCGCAGGTTCTTATTGATCCTGGTGGAGCCTCCTGCCATGGTCCTGCTAGATTGCCATTGCCAATACTGTTGTTGCTGTGCACCTGTCTGTTTGTCTCTCTCTCTCACCCCAACTGGTCGAGACAGACGACCACCCACCTAGAGCTGAAGGATCTATCCTAGGTTTCTGCCTTTTAACAGGCAGTTTTTTCTTGCCCTTGTCGCCAAGTGCTTGCTCACGGTGGTACTGTTGGGTTTCTGTAAATAATGCTATAAAGAGTTCTCTATTTGAAAAGTGTCCTGAGATAACTTCTGTTATGAATTGGCGCTATACAAATATAATTGAATTGAATTTAGTTCTGCAGTTAGAGTGGGGGATGGATAAAAGGCTGAGATTTGAGGAGCGAAGTGGCCGAAGAGTGGAATGAGGAATGCGGAGATCTAAAACATAACTGGGGGCAAGGTCATGAAGGTCTACAGCGTGTAGTCATTGTGGAGGCCTGTGTGGTAGCGTGGTAAATAAAGGAACCCTGATGTTTAAATAAAAACATTTTTCAATGTTAATAAAACTTTCTGTCTGCTGTACAGCTGTCTGAACTTTGACCTTTACCTTGTTAACATCACTGGTCTTCTTGATGGGTGAAATGTTCCAGGCTGGAATCACCTGACAGGAAACACGAAGAGGACAGGTGAGGTGACAGATCAATATACAATATAAATACAGGCAGACAGACAGAGACAGACAGGTCTCACCACTCCTTTCTCTACCACTTCTTTGAACTTGGATCGAGTCATTTTGGGCTCCTGCAGGAAACAAACAGTCACATTAAGAATTAATTAACAGCGATATCATTAACATATTGATCCATATCCATAGATAGCTCCCACCAGGTGTTCTGATTGGACAACAGACTCACAAATGGAGGGACGGCCTCGGTCTCGTTGATGGCGGCTTTCATCATGGCCACCACATGTTCGTTGGTGATCACTTCCTGTAGGTCATCAGTCAATTAATAACACTGTAAATATAGATTATTGTATTCTGTATAGATTATGTGTAGATTATTGTATTCTGTATAGATTTTTGTATTATGTACAGATTATGTATAGATTATTGTATTCTGTATAGATTATGTATTCTGTATAGATTATTGTATTCTGTATAGATTATGTATTCTGTATAGATTATTGTATTCTGTATAGATTATGGTATTCTGTATAGATTATGTATTATGTATAGATTATTGTATTCTGTATAGATTATTGTATTCTGTATAGATTATGTATTCTGTATAGATTATTGTATTCTGTATAGATTATGGTAATCTGTATAGATTATGTATTATGTATAGATTATTGTATTCTGTATAGATTATTGTATTCTGTATAGATTATGTATTATGTACCAGATCATGTATAGATTATTGTATTCTGTATAGATTTTTGTATTCTGCATAGATTATCCATTATGTATAGATAATGTATTCTGTATAGGGTTATGAGTGCGCATGCGCGAAAGCTGCATGCTGCCTGTTACGTTGCTCCAGCCTTTGAGTTCGCTTTTTTTAACTTTTTTAACTTTTATTCTCTTTAGTTTGTTCTTGTTTCTTCACTGTAACTCTGTGAAGTTCTGTCCTCTCTAACGAGGTAATTTTCAGAGAGTTTTCGTGCTTTTCTTCGTGTTGTTTTTATTATGCCGCTTCCACCGGGACACGCTGCCTTTGTTTACTCCGGAGAACAGCTGATCGCACTAATGCCGGCCGGCGTAGTGGCCAGACCAGCTGAAATACCACCTGAACTCTGGAGGAAAACACACGAGGTTGCAGAGGAGGGAAGCAACGTCGGGGGATGAAAGGAGGGTCGAGACGGGACGGGCTTATGGAGAGGAGAAGATTTAAGCTGTGTCTCCCCGTACGGTCCCTTAGCAACAAAATGGATGAGCTAACAGCTCTGACGCTGAGCCACCCGGAGTACCGGGAGTGCAGTCTGATGTGTTTCACAGAGACATGGCTGCACAGGGACATTACAGACCAGATCGTCTCCGTGGATGGCTTCCACACCGTCCAGGCGGACCGGGATACCGAGAGCGGTAAGCGGAAAGGAGGGGGGCTTGCCATTCTAGTAAACAGCAGATGGTGTAACCCGGGTCATATCACCATTAAAGAACAGCTCTGTAGCCCGGATGTTGAACTGCTGGCCGTTGGACTTCCCCCGTCCATACCATCTGCCTAAAGAGATCCCGCACGTCATCATTGCTGTCCTGTACATCCCTCCCTCTGCAAACCCAACATCTGCCTGCAGCATCATACACACCACCATCTCCAAACTACAGACTCAACACCCCAGTGCCCTCATCATCATGTCGGGAGACTTCAACCACGTCACCATGGATAGAGTTCTGCCGACCTTCAAACAATATGTGAGCTGTCCTACCAGAGAGGAGAGGACCCTGGACCTGATGTATTGCTTACATTAATCTCCTCTTCTCTCCCCCCTCTGGGCAGGTCAGATCACAACCTGGTTCACCTCAAACCCTGCTATGTGCCTCTGGTGAAGAGGAAGCCTACGACCACAAGGACTGTGAGGAGGTGGTCGGTGGAGGCTTATGAGACACTGCAGGCCTGCTTTGAAGTGTCTGACTGGCCTGCACTCTGTGAGCCCCACGGGGAGGACATTGATGGGCTCACAGAGTGCATCACGGACTACATCAACTTCTGTGTGGACTGCAATGTCGCAGCTTGGACTGTAACCTGTTATGCCAACAATAAACCTTGGATCACTAAGGATATTAAGGCCATCCTGAATGAAAAGAAGAGGGCGTTCAGAGATGGCAACCGTGATGAGGTGAGGAGAGTGCAGGGGGTACTCAAACTTAAAATCAGGGAGGCAAAAGACAAGTATAGGAGAAAGCTGGAGAATAAACTCCAGCGAAACAACATGAGGGATGTGTGGAGTGGCATGAGAACCATCACTGGGTTCCAGAAGACTGGTGGCATGGGGTTGAAGGGCCATGTCGACCGGGCCAATGAACTGAACCTTCTTCAATAGGTTTGATACTGCGGCCCATCCCCCACAAGTCTCTGCTGCTGGCTACTCAACAACTGCCACTTTATCTCCCCCTACTCCTCCTCCTTACAGAACCCTTGTCTGCTCCTCACCACCTCAATTCACACCCACCTACTCCACCCCTCCCCCCTGCTCTACATCATGTCCTCCACAACCTGAGGACCTCCCCCCTCCCCCCACTGTCACCTCTACAGTGCCCTTCACGCCTGACCTGATGAGAAGACAGCTGAAAAGACTCCACTCCGGCAAAGCTGCAGGCCCTGATGGTGTATTTCCCAGGGTGCTTAAAGTCTGTGCCCCCCAGCTGTGTGGAGTACTTAGCCAAGTCTTCAGCCTGAGCCTGCACCTCCAGAGGGTCCCTGTGCTGTGGAAGACGTCCTGCCTCGTTCCTGTGCCAAAGACGCATCCCAGCGGCCCTCTGAACTACAGACCGGTGGCTCTGACGTCCCACATTATGAAGACCCTGGAGAGGCTTGTCTTGGAGCAGCTAAGGCCTATGGTCAGGCGCTTCACCGATCCACTGCAGTTCGCCTACCAGCCCTGCCTGGGAGTTGAGGACGGCATCATCTACCTGCTGTACAGAGTCTACACTCATGTGGATAAGCTGGCGAGCACTGTGAGAGTCATGTTCTTTGATTTCTCCAGTGCTTTCAATACCATCCGTCCGGCTCTACTGGGTGAGAAGATGGCTGCGATGCAGGTGGAGGCCCCCATCGTGTCCTGGTTTGTTGATTACCTGATGGGCAGACCACAGTACATACGTCTACAGAACTGTGTATCTAACAGGGTGGTCAGCAACACTGGGGCCCCACAGGGGACTGTCCTCTCTCCCTTCCTCTTCACCCTCTTCACCTCAGACTTCAACTATTGCACTGAGTCCTGCCACCTTCAGAAGTTTTCTGATGACTCAGCAATAGTTGGCTGCATAGATAAGGGTGATGACAATGAATACAGGACTGTGGTGGGCAACTTTGTCACTTGGACTGAGCTGAATCATCTGCAGCTCAATGTGACAAAGACAAAGGAGCTCATAGTGGATCTGAGGAGGGCAAAAACACTTGTGACCCCTGTTTCCATCCAGGGGGTCCCTGTGTACACTGTGGAGGAGTATAAGTACCTGGGGGTGTACTTTAATAATAAGCTGGACTGGACTAGAAACACTGAGGCTGTCTACAAAAAGGGCCAAAGCCGACTCTTTTTCCTAAGGAGGCTGAGGTCCTTTAACATCTGCCGGACAATGCTGAGGATGTTCTATGAGTCTGTTGTGGCCAGTACGATCTTCTTCGCTGTCACATGCTGGGGCAGTGGGCTGAGGGTCGCAGACAACAACAGACTAAGCAAACTGATCAGGAGGGCCGGTGATGTCGTAGGGGAGGAGCTGGACACTCTGACGACCATGGCAGAGAGGAGGATGCTGTCCAGGCTTCAGTCCATCTTGAACAATGTCTCACACCCTCTCTATGACACACTGGCCCAGCAGAGGAGCACCTTCAGCAGAAGACTCCTCTCACCCAGATGCACCACAGAGCGCCACAGGAAATCATTCCTGCCTGTGGTCATCAATCTCTGCAACGCCTCCCTCAGAGAGTCAGACACCCCTCCTCTGTAATTCTGACTCAAAACATAGACAATCATTCTTTTGCACTTTTTGCACATTAATACTGTACATTTGATCTTATATATATATATATATTTATATTTTTTGTGCTGAATGTTGTGTATATATATATGTTGTTCGTATAATATGTCGTTTGTATATCTGGAGTGTTGTAACGAAAATAATTTCCCCCTGGGATTATTAAAGTATTTCTGATTCTGATTGATAGACTATGTGTAGATTACTGTATTCTGTATAGATTATTGTATTCTGTATAGATTATGTATAGATTATTGTATTCTGTATAGATTAGTGTATTCTGTATAGATTCTGTATAGATTATTGTATTCCACATAGATTATTGTATTCTGTATAGATTATTGTATTCTGTACATATTATTGTGTTCTGTATAGATTATGTATTCTGTACAGATTATTGTATTCTGTATAGATTCTGTATAGATTATTGTATTCTGTATAGATAATGTATAATTATTGTATTCTGTATAGATTCTGTATAGATTATTGTATTCTGTATAGATAATGTATAATTATTGTATTCTGTATAGATTCTGTATAGATTATTGTATTCTGTATAGATTATTGTATTGATAATGTATAGATTATTGTATTCTGTATAGAATATGTATAGATTATTGTATTCTGTATAGATTCTGTATAGATTATTGTATTCTGTATAGATTAGTGTATTCTGTATAGAGTATGTATAGATCATTGTATTCTGTATAGATTCTGTATAGATTATTGTATTCTGTATAAATTAGTGTATTCTGTATAGATTAGTGTATTCTGTATAGATTATGTATAGATTATTGTATTCTGTATAGATTATTGTATTGATTATGTATTCTGTATAGTTTATGTATTCTGTATGGATTATTGTATTCTGTATGGATTATTGTACTCTGTATGGATTATGTGTAGATTATTGTATTCTGTATAGATTCTTTATAGATTATTGTATTCTGTACAGATTATTGTATTCTGTGTAGATTATTGTACCTAGATTATGGTATTCTGTGCAGATTATTGTATTCTGTATAGATTTTGTATAGATTATTGTATTCTGTACAGATTAGTGTATTCTGTGTAGATTATGTATAGATTATTGTATTCTGTATAGATAATGTATAATTATTGTATTCTGTATAGATTCTGTATAGATTATTGTATTCTGTATAGATTAGTGTATTCATAATGTATAGATTAGTGTATTCTGTATAGATTATGTATAGATTATTGTATTCTGTATAGATTCTGTAAGATTAGTGTATTCTGTATAGATTATTGTATTCTGTATAGATTAGTGTATTCTGTATAGAGTATGTATAAATTATTTGTATAGATTCTGTATAGATTATTGTATTCTGTATAAATTAGGGTATTCTGTATAGATTAGTGTATTCTGTATAGATTATGTATAGATTATTGTATTCTGTATAGATTATTGTATTGATTATGTATTCTGTATAGTTTATGTATTCTGTATGGATTATTGTATTCTGTATGGATTATTGTACTCTGTATGGATTATGTGTAGATTATTGTATTCTGTATAGATTCTTTATAGATTATTGTATTCTGTACAGATTATTGTATTCTGTGTAGATTATGTATAGATTATTGTATTCTGTACAGATTATTGTATTCTGTATATATTTTGTATAGATTATTGTATTCTGTATAGATTAGTGTATTCTGTATAGATTATGTATAGATTATTGTATTCTGTATAGATTATTGTATTCTGTATAGATTATTGTATTGATTATGTATTCTGTATAGATTATGTATTCTGTATGGATTATCATATTCTGTATATTCTGGGGCGGATCTGGGGGGGGGGGGGGGGGGGGTTTTTTTTTTTTTTGGGGGGTTGGGTTTTGGTCCCTTGTTTCCCCCTTTACATTTTTAAGTATCCTTGAGCAAGATACTGAACCCCAAATTGCTTCCAGTGCTGTGCATCAGTGTTTGAATGTGTATGAAAGGGTGAATGTGGCACGTAGTGTAAAAGCGCTTTGAGTGGTCGGAAGACTAGAAAGGCGCTATACAAGTACAGGTCCATTTACCATTTGTATTCTGTATGGATTATTGTATTCTGTATGGATTATTGTATTCTGTATGGATTATTGTATTCTGTATGGATTATTGTATTCTGTTTGTATTCTGTATGGATTATTGTATTCTGTATGGATTATTGTATTCTGTTTGTATTCTGTATGGATTATTGTATTCTGTATGGATTATTATATTCTGTATGGATTATTGTATTCTGTACGGATTATTATATTCTGTATATTGTATTCTGTATAGATTATTGTATTGGTTCAGGTCATTGTTAACGGATTGTGATTGGCTGTGTGAATGAACTCACGTGGATGATGTTTCTGACATTCACTGTGGTCAGGTTGTGCTGTTTGGATTTTGTTTCCAGTGATTGGTCCAGCCGTCTGTCAATCTCCAGCTCTACCCCTGCTGCCGCCTCCTCCTCCTCCTCCTCCTCCTCCTCGCTCTCTGAGGCTCCGCCCCCCTCCTCATCTGTCCGCCTCCTCTTCTTCTTCCTCACTGCTCTCCTCCTCACTGCCTTCACCTCCACCTGACTGTCCTCTGACAGACAGACAGACAGATTAAATACCTTCACACACCTCAGACTCACCTGAGCTCACCAGGTGTGTGTGTGGGTGTGTGTGTTACCCATGGTGATGATGAGGCTGGAGTCGGTGGTGTCTTCCTGCACCAGCAGGTAACCCTCCTCCTCCTCCTCCTCCTGAGCTCCGACTCCAGCCGGAGCAGCGGGAGGTGGCAGCAGCGAAGCATCATGGGAGAGGAGCTGAGGACCAGAGCATGGCGGTCTGAGGCTCTGGGCGGTGGAGCTGGTGTCGTTGCGCACGGCGGTTCTGGACGGGCTGAGTCTGAGGCGTTTGCGGACCGGGTTCATTCTGGAGAAACATGACCTCTGAAACAGTGACATCATTCTGTCAGTTCAATATTTATCAGTGTTCGATTGATGAGGGTTTTATTTAGAGACACAGCTACAAACTGACAGCTACAGACACTGCTACTGACAGCTACAGACACTGCTACAAACTGACTACAGACTGACAGCTACAGACACAGCTACTGACAGCTACAGACACTGCTACTGACAGCTACAGACACTGCTACAAACTGACTACAGACTGACAGCTACAGACACAGCTACTGACAGCTACAGACACTGCTACTGACAGCTACAGACACTGCTACAAACTGACTACAGACTGACAGCTACAGACACAGCTACTGACAGCTACAGACACTGCTAAACTGCTACTGACAGCTACAGACACTGCTACAAACTGACTACAGACTGACAGCTACAGACACAGCTACAGACAGCTACAGACACTGCTACTGACAGCTACAGACACTGCTACAAACTGACTACAGACTGACAGCTACAGACACAGCTACTGACAGCTACAGACACTGCTACTGACAGCTACAGACACTGCTACAAACTGACTACAGACTGACAGCTACAGACACAGCTACAGACTGACAGCTACAGACACTGCTACTGACAGCTGCAGACACTGCTACTGACAGCTGCAGACACTGCTACTGACAGACAGCTACAGACACAGCTACAGACACTGCTCGTGAACACTGTAACACTGTAGTACTGTAGTACTGTAACACTGTAGTACTGTAGTACTGTAACACTGTAACACTGTAACACTGTAGTACTGTAGTACTGTAACACTGTAGTACTGTAGTACTGTAACACTGTAACACTGTAGTACTGTAACACTGTAGTACTGTAGTACTGTAACACTGTAGTACTGTAACACTGTAGTACTGTAGTACTGTAACACTGTAACACTGTAACACTGTAGTACTGTAGTACTGTAACACTGTAGTACTGTAATACTGTAACACTGTAATATCCGATATCCCGATCCCAACTAGGCTGCTTAAAGAAGTTGTTCCCTTAATTGGCACTTCTTTACTGGATATGATTAATCTTTCTTTATTATCAGGATATGTACCACAGTCCTTTAAAGTAGCTGTAATTAAACCCCTTCTTAAAAAGCCCACTCTTGACCCAGGGGTTTTAGCCAACTATAGACCAATCTCTAACCTCCCCTTCCTCTCTAAGATTCTGGAGAAAGTAGTCGCCAAAGAGTTGTGTGACTTTCTACATAACAATAGTTTATTTGAGGATTTTCAGTCAGGATTTAGAGTTCATCACAGCACAGAGACAGCTCTGGTTAAAGTTAATAATGACCTTCTGACTGCTTCTGACAATGGACTTGTCTCTGTACTTGTATTATTATATCTTAGTGCTGCATTTGACACCATTGACCATGGTATTCTTTTACAGAGACTTGAGCATCAAATTGGCATTAAAGGAACCGCACTAAGCTGGTTTAAGTCATATTTATCAGATCGTTTGCAGTTTGTACATGTTAACAATGAATCTTCAATAAATACTACAGTTAGTCATGGAGTTCCACAAGGTTCTGTACTTGGACCAATACTATTTACTTTATATATGCTCCCTTTAGGCAACATTATTAGGAATCACTCCATTAACTTTCACTGTTATGCAGATGATACGCAGTTATATCTATCGATCAAGCCCAATGAAATTAATCAATTATCTAAATTACAAACATGTCTTAAGGACATAAAATCCTGGATGACCTGCAATTTTCTGATGTTAAACTCAGAAAAAACCGAAATTCTTGTTCTTGGCCCCAAAAACCTTAGAGACTCATTGTCTAAAGATATAGTTACTCTAGATGGCATTAACTTGGCCTCTAGCACCACTGTCAGGAATCTTGGAGTTATCTTTGATCAGGATTTGTCATTTAACTCCCACATAAAGCAGACCTCTAGGACTGCCTTCTTTCATTTACGTAATATTACAAAAATTAGACACATCCTATCACAGACAGATGCAGAAAAACTAATCCATGCATTTGTTACTTCAAGGCTGGATTACTGCAACTCTTTATTATCAGGTTGCCCCAATAAGTCCATTAAAACGCTCCAATTAATTCAGAACGCTGCAGCACGAGTACTGACAGGAACTAGAAAAAGAGATCATATCTCTCCTGTACTAGCTACTCTGCGTTGGCTCCCTGTAAAATGTATAATAGATTTTAAAATCCTCCTCCTCACCTATAAAGCTCTTCATGGTCAGGCCCCTTCATATCTTAAAGAGCTCATAGTACCCTATTACCCCACTAGAACACTACGTTCTCTGAATGCTGGGCTACTTGTGGTTCCTATAGTCTCTAAAAGTAGAACAGGAGCCAGAGCCTTCAGTTACCAAGCTCCTCTCCTGTGGAACCAGCTTCCAGTTGTGGTTCGGGAGGCAGACACCCTCACCACATTCAAGAGTAGGCTTAAGACATTCCTCTTTGATAAAGCTTATAGTTAGGGCTGGATCAGGTGAGTCCTGAACCATCCCTTAGTTATGCTGCTATAGGCCTAGACTATCGGGGGATTTCCCATGGTGCACTGAGCTCCTCTCTTCCTCTCTCTTTCTGCACTCATTCATGTCCCATTAATGCATGTTACTAACTTCACTTCTTCCCCGGAGTTCTTGTGCTTTCTCGTCTCGCAGGTTCTCATGGATCCTGGTGGAGCCTCCTGCCATGGTCCTGCTAGACTGCCATTGCCAATACTGTTGTTGTTGTGCACCTGTCTGTCTGTCTGTCTGTCTGTCTCTCTCTCTCTCTGTCTCTCTCTCTCCCACCCACCTAGAGCCGGAGGATCTGTCCTAGGTTTCTGCCTTTTAACAGGCAGTGTTTCCTTGCCCTTGTCTCCAAGGTCTTGCTCATGGTGGTACTGTTGGGTCTCTGTAAATAATGTTATAAAGAGTTCGGTCTAGACCTGCTCTATTTGAAAAGTGTCCTGAGATAACTTCTGTTATGAATTGGTGCTATACAAATAAAACTGAATTGAATTAATATTGTAATACTCAGTAAAAGTATAAAAGTACTTGTATTCCATCTGTTACGTTGACAGTAAAATGTTGTTTAATGTGATTTTATCTAATAAAGTGTTTAATGTTTGCCACCATAATTCAAACAACAACAACTATAATAATAACAATGAAGATCAATAAAGTAACATCTTAAATACTCGCAGGTATTTTATTGTGAAAGAATTCAAATATAAAGTGTCGGAAATTACAGAGAATATAACGACACTGTTTATCTGTTATCTTCTAAATATATATATATATATATATATATATACACACTGAGCTTCTGTTAGCTTCTGTTAGCGACACAGCTCTCTTATGGAAGTTAGCTGTTAGCTTCTGTTAGCTTCTGTTAGCTTCAGTTAGCTCAGAGTTATTCAGTCTGCTCTCCTCAAGCTAGCATGCTAACCGCAACCAGCCGGCTAGCAGCTAAAGTTAGCGGACTACAGACAGACTACAGACAGACTACAGACAGACTACAGACAGAACCGGGTCCCAGTGAGTCTGTCCGGGCTCGGACTCTCCCTTACGGTCCAGTACCGGACCCTGGGACCAGGTTTAATATGAACCGGTTCTTACCGCCACAACGAAGAGACGCTGCTGCCGAAAACTACATTTCCTCTTGTACGTAACTGCGTCACCGCGTAAAACGTCCGGTTTACGCCTTCTTCTTCTTCTTCTTCAGTTGGTATCCGCCATGTTGGATTCTTCCTTTACAAACAGCTGACTACGTTTGAAATAAAAACAGTCTGAACGCAGATATTAGCTCTGTTGGTTTCAAAGTGATTACAATGATAAAATATAACTCAAATAATAATCTAATGAATGAAATCTCGTTAGAACTGGTTAATATTTATCACATCTGAACAAATATCTTCATTTAACCTAAGTTAGGTTTATTATATTGATATTTAAATTAACCTCAGGTATTGTTTTTATTTGTCACATCAATAGTTGATACCAGTTTCCTCCTGAAGCTCCCAGTGGCACTAACCAGAATTAACTGGGTCATTATTGGGATGTAATATTAAACTATATAATATATTCTATTTAAGTGTTTTTCTAAATACTTAAAGACACCTCACATAAAAACAAAAGCAGCAAAACATATCACACTAAGCTAAACATTAAAAGCGGTTTTTAGAAGGAGAGTTTGACGGGGCAGTCACGGATGAGTTCCAGAGGGAGGGGGCAGTAGGATGTGTCCACATTGTGTTATTGGTATTGAAACGCGTATTGAAAGAGTTCAGCTTGTGTCTCCAGCTGCACTCTGAGTGTAAAGCAGCAACCAATAAACCTCCAGTCTGAACACACGAACTCCTCCAGGATCAAAGTAGAGAACCCAGACTGAAGGAACGTCAGTACGATGAATATACAAACTGACTCATTTTGAAAATTAACCTGCCTCATACAGAACCTCTTCATAACATTTCAAATAGAGCAGGTCTAGACCGAACTCTTTATAACATTAATTACAGAGACCCAACAGTACCACCATGAGCAAGACCTTGGAGACAAGGGCAAGGAAACACTGCCTGTTAAAAGGCAGAAACCTAGGACAGATCCTCCGGCTCTAGGTGGGTGAGAGACTCTAATAATAAGTCAGAAGGTCAAAAACAAGACGACATTTTATTAAAATCATTTAAAATAAATAGAAAGTTCGGAAGTGACAGCAGAGTGTCTGCTGGTTCTGGTCCTGGTGAGGTCAGCGGGGGCGTGTCCTCCTGGCGGCAGGACTCAGAGCCTTCAGTGCAGCTGCAGGTCTCTTCAGATCCTTCAGCACCTGCAGACCCAGAGCTCTGACGGGGCGCAGACAAACCCAGGACCTCCGGGAACCGGAACCAGGACTAGGACCGGGAGCAGGGGGAGGAGGGTCTGCCGGGTCCTGCAGGTCGGTGTCTGAGACCGTCACGGTCACCGGTTTGTGGAACAGTGACTCCCGGCGCCGCGTGCAGGGGCTGGCAGCTAGCACGGCACAGAACCCATAGGGCGTGGTCACCTTCCCCACGTGTGGCAGCGACATGGCGGCGCGTGTTGTCACGTCCACGTCCGCGGACTCTGATCCAGCGGCAACGTGGCGGGGTCGTCTGATCCGCGGCGGCAGGCGGAGCTGGAAGCGGCGGGAGGCCACAGGGGTGAGCGGGGTCCTTGGGGGGCTCGGACCCGGACTGTCGTCGTCCGACAGCAGTCTGGTCCGGTCTGGAGAACTTCGGTGGATCCGTGGAGAGAGGGACCGGAACGGACTGCGGGACGGGATCAGGAAGTCTGGGATCCGCTCCGGAGTCAGAACCAGAGTCCGCAGGCTTGATCCGGATTTAACGGCCGACATTCTCAGAGAGAGAAAGATTGATCAATAACTGATCAATACCTGATCAGACGATATAATAAATGTGAAACCGTTTTGGTTAAAGAACAAAAATTAAACGTTTCAACTTTTTATTTTCTCATTTCCTCCAATCAGGATCCATGAAGGTAGCCCCGCCCTAAAGCATACCCTGCTTTATGGTCTGTTTTACTCTCAATGGGACCATCAGTTACTAAATGAACATCATGCTGTATGGAAGAAGACTGAAACTAGAGACTGAGACCAGAAACTCATCAGGAAACTGTTTACTGAGACTATAGAACAGTTCACCATAAGACTCCATACTATCAGAGTGGAGCTGCCCCCTGCTGGCCAGTAGAGACACTGCAGCTTTAACACTGTTAACTGTCGATGAGAGCTATGGAAGACCAAACTGGCACAAACGTTATAAAAATAATATTTTATAAACTAAATCCTGACAGAAGAGAAACAATCAGGTTCCTCTGGCCCCTCCTCCTGAGAGTAATCAGAGCTCTGATTGGTCAGTCTGTGCTCTGAACTTCACAATAAAATTCGTGAACTGGGCTGCTTTTTGTTTCATTCCCTTAACAACATCATTAAAAATAAAAACAGGAAACACTGGAGAAATAAACGCCATAAACCAGCTCACAGGAAGCGAAGATAAACCTCATTTGTAGTTTTCATAAGATTAAAAACTGATTCTGGATCACTGAAGTCCACGTACCTGAGTGAGTCTCACCTGCAGCAGGTCTGAATGGGACTCTGGTCTCTGGTCTCCTGGTTTATATCAGCAGCAGCAGGTGGATCCAATCACTCATCAGTCCTCCAGAGTCCAGTATAGTGTAATCCCTGTTCCAGCTCTCCTGGATCACACTGATCAGGATCAAACTGATCAGGATCACAGAATCTAGATCATTGTTTGGACAGACCTCCGTCTGCTGGTCAATAATACATCACTAATCATTAATCATTAATCACTACTCAATCATCTGTACTGAGAGTAATAAAAGTAATGAGAGTACTGTGAGTAATGAGAGTAATAAAAGTAATGAGAGTACTGTGAGTAATGAGAATACCATGAGTAATGAGAGTAATGAAAGTAATGAGTACTGTGAGTAATGAGTAATAAAAGTAATGAGAGTACTGTGAGTAATGAGAGTACTGTGAGTAATGAGAGTAAAGTGAGTAATGAGAGTAAAAAAGTAATGAGAGTACTGTAATGAGTGATAAAAGTAATGAGAGTACTGTGAGTAATGAGAATACTGTGAGTAATGACAGTGATAAAAGTAAAGAGAGTACTGTGAGTAATGAGAATACTGTGAGTAATGAGAGTAATAAAAGTAATGAGAGTACTGTGAGTAATGAGAATACTGTGAGTAATGAGTACTGAGAGTAATGAGTAATAAAAGTAATGAGTACTGTGAGTAATAGAGTAATAAAAGTAATGAGAGTACTGAGAGTAATAAAAGTAATGAGAGCACTGAGTAATGAGAGTAATAAAAGTAATGAGAATACTGTGAGTAATGAGAGTACTGAGAGTAATGAGTAATAAAAGTAATGAGTACTGTGAGTAATAGAGTAATAAAAGTAATGAGAGCACTGTGAGTAATGAGAGTAATAAAAGTAATGAGAGTACTGTGACTAATGAGAGTAATAAAAGTAATGAGAGTACTGTGAGTAATGAGAATACTGTAAGTAATGAGTAATAAAAGTAATGAGTAATAAAAGTAATGAGAGTACTGTGAGTAATGACAGTAATAAAATAATGAGCGTACTGTGAGTAATGAGAGTAATGAAAGTAATGAGTACTGTGAGTAATGAGTAATAAAAGTAATGAGAGTACTGTGAGTAATGAGAGTAATAAAAGTAATGAGTACTGTAAGTAATGAGAGTACTGTAAATACTGAACTGAAGTCAGATTGTTTAGAGGGACGTCGACACTTCTGTAAAACCAATAACAAACTGCTTCCATAAAGTTTCATTAATGTTTAATGTTTCAAACATAAAAATACGCCTTTAAAGCCAGAAGATAATACAAATGTTACCTTTTGGGACTTTAGGGGCTACGTAGGATTTTATTTACACTATATTTCCTGTTTGATTATTTTGTATCATGGGAAATTGTGATGTACGTTTTTAATGTAAGCAGAATCTCTGGTTGTTCTTTCTTTTAATCTTATCGCTGCTGTTTTTTTAGGAGTTGAAAACAACAAAAATAAAGTTATTATAAATAACTGTTTTCTTCACGTTAGTTCAGCCCAGTTTTCTTTGTGATCCTGCAGCTTATTGATCTGTATCATCTTCCCTCCACCCCTCTGCTATACAGTGTGTTATGAAACTGACAGTGTTTCTTTATACCATAATCAACTTTAATAGAAAGAACAGCGGCACCAGGACGCCTCCCTGAGGGACTCCACAAGAAAACCAGAGCATTTACCTCAAATCTGTTCCTGTAATTAATTTGTTGCGAATACTGTTGACTCATTTTTAAAAAGTTGAAGAGTTTACAGATATATGGAAGCCCATTTCAGCTCAGTGTGTAGAGACTTGGCTTGGGAACCTGAGTGTTGGCAGTTCAAGTCCCACAGACCACAATACGGAGTGTGGAGTGGTAGCTGGAGAGGTGCCAGTTTCACCTCCAGTGCACTGCCGAGCTGCCCTTGAGCAAGGCAACCTAACCCCAAAAAACTGCTCATGGGGTGCCGCTAACATGGTAGCCCATCACTTCACCATCTCTCCATGTTTGCATGAGTGGGCATTTCAGCCTGTGTGTGTATGGAAAAAATTGGGGGGGGGGAAGAATATCTCCAATAGGGGATCAATAAAGTAAATCTTCAAACACAAATGTGGGGTTGGGTCATTATATTGATAAACCATCTTTATATATATATATATATAAATATATATAAAATTGACTTCCAGAATCCTTTTGGAAATGTGCTTCCATAGAAAGCTGCTGAGACTGCTCATTTACAATGATAAAGACTTTGATTTTACATTTAAGATGAAAACTCATGGATGGCTTTCATGCCAATTAGCAAATGGTTTAAAGATTGTAAAAATTCTTTAGCAACATCATGAAGTTACTCCATAAATAGAAATGTTTAAAATGGCTTTGAGGTATGAATGTAGAAGCGTCGTGTTGCTGCTGAGGATCTGAAGAGAAACTGAGCGACTCCCCCCAAACTCCCCCCAGTAACAGGCAGGACAACCTGAAACAAACCATGAGTTTTTATATGAAGAATTTCCTTCAACATGATGTTGAGAACAGACGAGATTTTACTGCAGAGACACAAACAGGAAGGAGCTGCTAAAATCAGCAGGAAGTCAGGATCCTCCACAATAAGAGTCAAAAATCCCCCCTCAAAACAAAAAATTAAAAAAGGAAAAAAAAGAAAAGAAAAAAGGGACAAAGTACCCACAAACAACCACACTCCTCTTCATCATTATTTATATCCTCATCATCATATTCCCAGGATTAAAATCAGTCTGTATGTTGGTTCCCAGAGTTCGTGGTTTCCTCCTCCCAGTGCATTATGGGAGAACGGCCACAGGGAAGCCACACAGTGACCTTTGACCCACTGGTCAGTCCTCATCTCCATGGAAACAGCATCATTCTCATCACGTGAAAGTCAGTTCACCACATGGATTTAAAGTCTGTGGCGTCTCAGACTCCGCCCCTCCCGTGGCGGTCAGTGCGTGTCATCGGGAGGGGGCGGGGCCTCTTCCAGTGGTCAGAGCAGCTGGTTGGCTGACTGTCTCTGCGGCAGCTGGCGTTTGATTTGTCAGAGGGTCCATCAGTCGCTGTCAGAGCCGACGGCCGACGATCCTTTCCTCTTTCTCTTCGGAGCTTTGGGCTTCGAGTCCTCCTCCTCCTGAACAGGAAATACACCAAATATAGTCTTTAATTATAGTCATCAACTATTATTACAACACAGATCACATGACCATGGCAAAGTTGTGTTTGTACAGTGTTAATAAAGTTGTGTGTTTGTACAGTGATAATAAAGTTGTGTGTTTGTACAGTGTTAATAAAGTTGTGTGTTTGTACAGTGATAATAAAGTTGTGTGTTTGTACAGTGTTAATAAAGTTGTGTTTGTACAGTGTTAATAAAGTTGTGTGTTTGTACAGTGTTAATAAAGTTGTGTGTCTGTACAGTGATAATAAAGTTGTGTGTTTGTACAGTGTTAATAAAGTTGTGTGTTTGTACAGTGTTAATAAAGTTGTGTTTGTACAGTGTTAATAAAGTTGTGTTTGTACAGTGTTAATAAAGTTGTGTGTTTGTACAGTGATAATAAAGTTGTGTGTTTGTACAGTGTTAATAAAGTTGTGTTTGTACAGTGTTAATAAAGTTGTGTGTTTGTACAGTGTTAATAAAGTTGTGTTTGTACAGTGTTAATAAAGTTGTGTGTTTGTACAGTGTTAATAAAGTTGTGTGTTTGTACAGTGATAATAAAGTTGTGTGTTTGTACAGTGTTAATAAAGTTGTGTGTTTGTACAGTGTTAATAAAGTTGTGTGTTTGTACAGTGATAATAAAGTTGTGTGTTTGTACAGTGTTAATAAAGTTGTGTGTTTGTACAGTGATAATAAAGTTGTGTGTTTGTACAGTGTTAATAAAGTTGTGTGTTTGTACAGTGATAATAAAGTTGTGTGTTTGTACAGTGATAATAAAGTTGTGTGTTTGTACAGTGTTAATAAAGTTGTGTGTTTGTACAGTGTTGATAAAGTTGTGTGTTTGTACAGTGATAATAAAGTTTTGAAGGTGGATTGAACTGTGTGAGTGTACAGCGTTGATAAATTGTGTTTTGTACAGTGATAATAAAGTTGTGTGTTTGTACAGTGTTGATAAAGTTGTGTTTGTCAGATAATAAAGTTGTGTTTGTACCGAGTCGAAAAATATGTTTTTTTTTTGTATAATAAAAATATTGAGGGGGGGGTGAAATGTGGGGGGTGGCGGCGCACCGAGGCGCTGCTGGAGGCGCTCTCCTCCTCGTTGTTGGTGGGCGGAGCTGGTCCTTTGCGGGAGCGAGGCGAAGTGGCAGGAGCTTTACGCCGAGACTTCGGAGGTTTGGCCTGAGAGTCCTCGTACTCCTCCGCCAGGGCGAACAGGTCGCTGAACCTGCAGGAGGAGGAAGTGATGTCATCAGCCCCAGTGTGTGTGTGTGTGTGTGTGTGTGTGTGTGTGTGTGTGTGTGTGTTTGTGTGTGTTTGTGTACCTCATCTTGTGCGCTTCGTCACAGCTGGCCTGAACGTGCTGCAGAGCCTGAAGGATCGGGGTCTGAGTGAAGACTGACAGAGACAGTCAGTCAGATATCAATAATCAATCAACATCTGTGTGTGTGTGTGTGTGTGTGTGTGTGTGTGTGTGTGTGTGTGTGTGTGTGTGTGTGTGAGAGAGAGAGAGAAAAAAAGAGAGCTCACAGTTGTTCTTGGTGTTGCTCAGACTCAGTCTCAGGTTGTCCATGTGCTCTAGGATCTGTTCCAGGGTCAGCTGAGCCAGTTTACTGCTGGAACTACGGAGACTGAAGACAGACATACAGCTGGTTACAGGACAGTGTCCCTATGTGGACTGGACCAGTTACAGTGCCCCCCCTCAGACCTGGACCCTGAACCCAGACTGATTTACATCAGGTTACTTAGACAGAGACAACTGTCTCTGAGGGTACAGTCAGTGTGTGAGGGTAGAGTCAGTCAGTGTGTGAGGGTACAGTCAGTCAGTGTGTGAGGGTACAGTCAGTCAGTGTGTGAGGGTACAGTCAGTCAGTGTGTGAGGGTACAGTCAGTGTCTGAGGGTACAGTCAGTCAGTGTGTGAGGGTACAGTCAGTCAGTGTCTGAGGGTACAGTCAGTCAGTGTCTGAGGGTACAGTCAGTCAGTGTGTGAGGGTACAGTCAGTGTCTGAGGGTACAGTCAGTCAGTGTCTGAGGGTACAGTCAGTCAGTGTGTGAGGGTACAGTCAGTGTGTGTAGGGTACAGTCAGTCAGGTGTGAGGGTACAGTCAGTGTGTGAGGGTACAGTCAGTCAGTGTGTGAGGGTACAGTCAGTCAGTGTCTGAGGGTACAGTCAGTGTCTGAGGGTACAGTCAGTAGTCTGAGGGTACAGTCAGTGTCTGAGGGTACAGTCAGTGTCTGAGGGTTCAGTCAGTGTGTGAGGGTACAGTCAGTCAGTGTGTGAGGGTACAGTCAGTGTGTGAGGGTACAGTCAGTGTGTGAGGGTACAGTCAGTCAGTGTGTGAGGGTACAGTCAGTCAGTGTCTGAGGGTACAGTCAGTGTCTGAGGGTACAGTCAGTGTGTGAGGGTACAGTCAGTGTGTGAGGGTACAGTCAGTCAGTGTGTGAGGGTACAGTCAGTGTGTGAGGGTACAGTCAGTGTGTGAGGGTACAGTCAGTCAGTGTGTGAGGGTACAGTCAGTCAGTGTGTGAGGGTACAGTCAGTCAGTGTCTGAGGGTACAGTCAGTCAGTGTGTGAGGGTACAGTCAGTCAGTGTGTGAGGGTACAGTCAGTCAGTGTGTGAGGGTACAGTCAGTCAGTGTGTGAGGGTACAGTCAGTCAGTGTGTGAGGGTACAGTCAGCATGTGTGAGGGTCAGTCAGTCAGTGTTAGGGTACAGTCAGTCAGTGTCTCAGGGTACAGTCAGTCAGTGTCTCAGGGTACAGTCAGTGTGTGAGGGTACAGACAGTCAGTGTGTGAGGGTACAGTCAGTGTGTGAGGGTACAGACAGTCAGTGTGTGAGGGTACAGACAGTCAGTGTGTGAGGGTACAGTCAGTGTGTGAGGGTACAGTCAGTGTCTCAGGGTACAGTCAGTGTCTCAGGGTACAGTCAGTGTCTCAGGGTACAGTCAGTGTCTCAGGGTACAGTGTGTCCTTACCTCTGTCTCTTGCGGGGCTGGTTGTTATTCTTGATCAGCTGGGCCTTGATGTGTTCCCCCAGCGTGTCGTCATATTTGGACGCCCAGTGTCTCAGGATGCTGGTGGTGAACTGGTCCTCAGGGTGACATGGACGACTCAAGACCATCTTCACCATCTCCTCACTGGGCCTGGGCCACAGACAGACATGGGGACAGAGATATTAGCAGAGACACAGGAACCTGTAAGATGAAGAACTCTTTTTATGGTCTGTGGGTCATACTTTTCTCTGCGGAGCTGCAGCAGCAGACAGGATAAGGCCTCAGGATGTTCTGGAACAGAAAACATAAAGAACGGTCAGGAACCCGATCAGACGTGAGGACACTGAATGTCTTCCTGGACTGAACATCCACCACTCTGTGGTCATTTTGGGTCTCTTTATGTCCTTTAACGTCTTTTAAGTCCCTGTGGTCATTTGACCTTCCAAAAACAAAAGTTGGCCTGTTGTGTGTGTTCAGTAATCTGTCCATTACACAGACTGGATGCTCACCTTTATATTTGAGGTGTTGCAGGATGGGGATGATAGTTTCCAGGGGGATACTGTGAGCCAGAAACAGCTGCCAGGTGCTGTACTGCTCGAAGGTCTCCCAGTCCAGAGACTGAACTGTTAACACATGAATAAGAAGACATGAAGACACAGCTGTACAAAAACCCCAACACAGTGTTCATATGAGTGTGATTCTCACTGAGGATGTTGAGGACCGAGTCTTTCCTGAACATCACCAGGTTCCCCATCATCACATGACACATCAGTTCCTGTAACTACACAGACAACATCCTGGTTAGTGAACAGGTGAAGTTCAGTCAGTCTAAAGCTGGTGGAGCTGCAGAGGTCAGTAAACACTGATTATTATTACAATGAGAGTATTGATTAGGAGTTACCTGTGTGGAGTCAATGACGGCTACGATCATGTTGAGCAGCTCGCCACTCCGCAGCGTCTCATCTGGAAACTAACAACATCCATCAGACAGAGTGAGTGAGTGAACTTCAGTGAGCGAGTGAGTGAGTGAGTGAACGTCAGTGAGCGAGTGAGTGAACGTCAGTGAGTGAGTGAGTGAGTGAGTGAACGTCAGTCAGTCAGTGAGTGAGTGAGTGTACCTCAGTGTATATGGAGGGGGTGAGGTAGCAGAGCAGCCTGACGTCATCCTCCTGACACGCCTTCATGTCCATCATCAGACAGGTGTGTAGATCACCGAGAGCTGTCGCCTGAGCAAAAGACTCGTACAGCATCATCTTACCGTTGGCTGCTTTACTGCAGACACACACAAACACACACACACACACACACACACACACACACACACACACACACAGACAGATAGACAGACGTTTCTGCGATTACATTTCGACAGAGGCAGAATTATGTCGTGTGTGTGTGTGTGTGTGTGTGTGTGTGTGTGTGTGTGTGTGTGTGTGTGTGTGTATCAGGAACTGTGCGTGCTGCACACTCACCTGGCTTTGAGGTAGTACAGCAGGTGGTATCCGATCTTGGGCTGTTTCTGGTAAAATTCAGCCAACATGTCAAGCAGCACAGAGAACCCGCTGTTATCCTCCTGCATGGTGACCAGGTTCCTGAACACCAGACAGACCGGCTTAGACACAGACTCCTCCAGGGACCTGAGAGACAGACAGGTAATGAGACAGAGACAGACAGGTTAGGGCTCCCAGTGATTCTTTAATCTCTCCTCGTGAAATTCAAACAGTCTGTTGGAGAGCTGTTGACTCTTCTTTATTCATTCTAAGAGGATTTCATGAGGACCCTATCAGTGCTAGAGACCGGTTGGCTGTGTTTCAGGTAAAATTATGTTTTGATGAGTAATTTGCAGACTAATATTACGTTATATTAATGTTGTAGTTGTACACCACAATATATTTCATGACATTGTTCTGAAAGTGAATGCAGTGCTACCGTTCTCCACAGTTGTTATAGCTGTGGTGGACTCCGCCACCCACTGAAGTTACAACCATATATGTCTGTTTTCATTAGTGTATAATTAGAACGAGACGTTTCTATCTACAGAGGGCCCTCTTCTACGTAGTCGACCAGAACTGACAAAGCAAACTCTGGATCCAGATATGGCCTTTACTGTAGTTTATCTACACACTGAACCTTTAAGATGTGACTATATATATATATATATATATATATATATATAGCTAGTTAGCAAGTGTTTTGCTAGCTAACTTAAGATGTGACTGTATATACACACACCGATCAGCCATAACATTGTGACCACCTGCCTAATATTGTGTACGTTGCCAACTAAACAGCCTGGATTCATCGAGGCTCCACGATCAGGAGCCCTGAAATACCCGCCCCCTCCCCCACTGACAGGAGCCCTGATAACCAGATAATCTGTGTTACTGTCGGTGCTCACTGTCGGCTGATCGGTGGATGTCTCTTTCACCTTTTAACCATCTTCAAAATGTGGTTGCCTTGTCAACACAGATTAGCCTAGCGTATAGCATATATAAGCACAGGAAAGGAGGAAGTTTGTTCCAAAGGGGCGAGGCTTAGGAAGGTTAAACTGGGTTGATTATTAGTCTTTGAATAGAATAAAGTGTTATTGATCCCCCCGAGTCAGTCTTACTCCTCAGTGATCTCCTCAGGAAGGACGTCTCCTCTGAAATGATCTTTAAACAGTTCAGCCAGACAGGAAGCCAGAGCGGACATCTGCTCCGAGTCAAAGTCCTCCTGCAACGCAACGCAGTACAGTTAGATACAATACAATACAGTGAGGTACAGTACAGTACGGTACAGTACAGTGAGGTACAGTAGAGTATTGTACAGTGAGGTACAGTAGAGTACAGTGAGGTACAGTAGAGTACAGTACGGTACAGTACAGTACAGTGAAGTACAGTACAGTGAGGTACAGTACAGTACAGTGAAGTACAGTACAGTGAGGTACAGTACAGTGAGGTACAGTAGAGTATTGTACAGTGAGGTACAGTACAGTGAGGTACAGTAGAGTATTGTACAGTGAGGTACAGTACAGTGAGGTACAGTACAGTACAGTATGGTACAGTACAGTACAGTGAGGTACAGTACACAGTAGAGTGCACTATAACAGAGTACAATAGAGTACAATAGAGTACAATAAAGTACAATAGAGTATAATATAATATAATAAAGTACAATAGAGTACAATAGAGTATAATGGAGTATAATGGAGTACAATAGAGTACAATAGAGTACAATAGAGTATAATAGAGTATAATAGAGTACAATGGAGTATAATAGAGTAAAATGGAGTAAAATGGAGTACAATAGAGTACAATAGAGTATAATAGAGTATAATAGAGTACAATGGAGTATAATAGAGTAAAATGGAGTAAAATGGAGTACAATAGAGTATAATAGAGTACAATAAAGTACAATAGAGTACAATAAAGTACAATAGAGTATAATATAGTATAATGGAGTACAATAGAGTACAATAGAATATAATAAAGTACAATAGAGTACAATAGAGTATAATGGAGTACAATAGAGTACAATAGAGTATAATAGAGTACAATAGAGTACAATAGAGTACAATAGAGTATAATATAGTATAATAAGAGTATAATGGAGTACAATATAATATAATGGAGTACAATAGAGTATAATGGAGTACAATAGAGTATAATGGAGTACAATAGAGTATAATGGAATACAATAGAGTACAATAGAGTATAATGGAGTACAATAGAGTACAATGAGTACAATAGAGTACAATAGAGTACAATAGAGTATAATAGAGTACAATAGAGTGTAATAGAGTATAATGAGTACAATAGAGTACAATATAATATAATGGAGTACAATAGAGTATAATATAGTATAATGGAGTACAATAGAGTACAATAGAGTACAATAGAGTAGAATAGAGTACAATGGAGTATAATAGAGTAAAATGGAGTAAAATGGAGTACAATAGAGTATAATAGAGTACAATAAAGTACAATAGAGTATAATAGAGTACAATAAAGTACAATAGAGTACAATAAAGTACAATAGAGTATAATATAGTATAATGGAGTACAATAGAGTACAATAGAATATAATAAAGTACAATAGAGTACAATAGAGTATAATGGAGTACAATAGAGTACAATAGAGTACAATAGAGTATAATAGAGTACAATAGAGTACAATAGAGTATAATATAGTATAATAAGAGTATAATGGAGTACAATATAATATAATGGAGTACAATAGAGTATAATGGAGTACAATAGAGTATAATGGAGTACAATAGAGTATAATGGAATACAATAGAGTACAATAGAGTATAATGGAGTACAATAGAGTATAATGGAGTACAATAGAGTGTAATGGAATACAATAGAGTACAATAGAGTATAATGAGTATAATGGAGTATAATAGAGTATAATAGAGTACAATAGAGTATAATGGAGTATAATGGAGTATAATAGAGTATAATAGAGTATAATAGAGTATAATGGAGTATAATGGAGTATAATGGAGTATAATGGAGTATAATGGAGTATAATAGAGTATAATAGAGTATAATGGAGTACAATAGAGTATAATGGAGTATAATAGAGTACAATGGAGTATAATAGAGTATAATGGAGTATAATAGAGTATAATGGAGTATAATAGAGTATAATGAGTAAAGAGTATAATGAGTATAATGGTACAATAGAGTACAATTGAGTATAATGAGTACAATAGAGTATAATGGAGTACAATAGAGTATAATGGAGTACAATAGAGTACAATATAATATAATGGAGTACAATAGAGTACAATATAGTATAATAGAGTACAATAGAGTACAATATAATATAATGGAGTACAATAGAGTATAATGGAGTATAATAGAGTATAATAGAGTATAATGGAGTATAATGGAGTATAATGGAGTATAATGGAGTACAATAGAGTACAATTGAGTATAATGAGTACAATAGAGTATAATGGAGTACAATAGAGTATAATGGAGTACAATAGAGTACAATATAATATAATGGAGTACAATAGAGTACAATATAGTATAATGGAGTACAATAGAGTACAATATAATATAATGGAGTACAATAGAGTATAATGGAGTATAATAGAGTACAATGGAGTATAATAGAGTATAATGGAGTACAATAGAGTATAATGGAGTATAATAGAGTATAATAGAGTATAATGGAGTATAATGGAGTACAATAGATATAATGGAGTATAATAGAGTATAATAGAGTATAATGGAGTATAATGGAGTATAATAGATATAATGGAGTATAATGGAGTATAATAGATATAAGGGTATAATGGAGTATAATAGTATAATGGAGTATAATGGAGTATAATAGATATAATGGAGTATAATAGAGTATAATAGAGTATAATGGAGTATAATGGAGTATAATGGAGTATAATAGATATAATGGAGTATAATGGAGTATAATAGAGTATAATGGAGTATAATGGAGTATAATGGAGTATAATGGAGTTGTTGTATGAGAGAAAACTCACCTCCAGGATCAGATCCACGATTTCTTGCATCACCTCACACTGAGTCTCTGTGTCACTGAGGAGACATTATTAAGATTGTTTTTGTTATTATTATTGTTGTTATTGTTGTTGTTATTATTATTATTATTATTATTATTATTATTATACAGATGATCAATACATCTCTCACCTGGTCTTCTGCAGCTGTTGAACTTTCTCTTTCATAGTATCGTCTAATTGGTCGAGCCAGGGTGTGATGTCAGCGGGCTCCTCCATCACAGCCTCTTTGATTGGATGGAACCTGAACTCCCTCTTCTTTCCTGCACAGTGATTGGTCGACAGATCGTCAGACAGCAGTGTGACGTAATCACCTGCAGCAGGTAGAACAGCTGGATCTTTAGATTGGATCAACTGGTTTAACTGGGTCTGGTACACTATAACACTGTAAACTGGTTTATTACAAAGTGGTTCATTGCACAGTGTAAACTGGTTTATAACATTGTAAACTGGTTTATAACAGTGTAAACTGGTTTTTTATACTGGTTTATCGTGGTTTAAACTAGATTTATTCTAGTTTTAAATCGTTTATTACAGTTTAAACTGGTTTATTTGTGTTGGATTTGTTCACTACAATTAAAATCAGTTCTGGCTTGAAATGGTTTCCTCTACTGTAAGTTGATTAATATGATCTTTCTGTGTCTGCTCCGACTGTGAGGTGCAGCTGAAAGCTCAGGTATAAGAGTCCCTTTGTAAAATTATCAACTGGTCTTGATCATACTTATTTTGGTTTAAAGTGGTTTATCTCATATAGAACTGGTTTATTCTGGTCACCTTTGTTGTTGACCTCCTCCTCATCGTCGCTGAAGGCAGCCTCTGTGTGGTCATAGCAACCCTCCTCCTTGTCCAACATGTGGTTGTCCATGTCCATGGAAACGGCTTCCTCCATTTTAACTGCAGGACACACACAGAGAGAAATGTGGATTTATCCGCCACTGAAAATAGTCCGCAAGAAACGCATTTCCTCCAGTTTGTCTGATAGAAACTATAGTGCAGCTGTTTATCTGTGAGCAGTTTTAAAGTCTTCAGTAGGAACTAATGAGCCATAGACAGGAAGTCAGACTGCACTGACAGACAGACGGACATGTTGTTGGTTCTTTATTTAAATACATTTTAGATTATTTGTTCATTACAAATGCGTGTGTGTGTGCATGCGTGTGTGTGTGTGTGTGTGTGTGTTACCTTCAGTGGGGGGGGACGGCGAGCTGCAGAACTCAGGGAATCTCTCTCTGAGCATCGAACGAAGCTCTCTGTCCAATTTAGGATTATCAAACAGCGGAGCGAGGTGACTGAGAGAGGGTGATCAATAATCAATCATCAGCATGTGGTGGACTGTCAGAGGGAACAGTGTGTGTGTGTGTGTGTGTGTGTGTGTTTCTTACGCCAGCACTCTCTTCTCCATGATGAAGGTGAGCGAGTTAAAGACGCCCTGACGGACCTGAGACTCCAACGGAGGAAAGAAGTGAGGGATGATCTGAGGGAGGAAACAAAGGAGTGACAGAAGGAAATAATCAAATGGATATAAGTGGTATTATCATTTTGTTCTCTCTCAGAATCATTTACACTAAATACTACACTACATCAGCTGCTGTTGCTATGAAGAGGTCAGAGGTGTGAATAAGAGTGGCAGCAAATTAAAAACATGTTGCCATGGTTACTGAATTAATCTAAAACTGATCCAGAGTTAATTAATCAAAGCTTTAGATCAGTGAGGAGCTCTGTGATTGGCTGGAGTGAATGAGGTCACACTGTACAGGTTGGTTTGTACACCTCCTGCTGGCGTTTAGTGTCTCCTCCCTCTAAAGTCTGATTTATGCCTCTGCTTCAATTCAACGCCGTAGCCTATACACATCCCATATATTCCCTGGTCCATTTGTGGCGGGGAAAAAAACAGGGGAGAGTTTCACACAGCGGCACAGAAACCCAACAACTACTGCAGCTGCAGCAACAACTTATCAACTGTGATTACTAAGGTCTGAATGTAACACTGACTGTAAATGAGCCTGAACACATCCTGTCCTCCCTGGAGCCTGATCAACAAGTGGAAAACACCTGGTGGGTTGGAGGTTAGCGGTGGTACTGGGTCTGACAGCCCCCTGTGGAGGGTTTCAGAGTGTGTGTGTGTGTGTGTGTGTGTGTTACCCTGCACATGAAGTCCAGCAGTGTGGCGGTGATGGCAGGATGAGGTTTCATGGAGTGATGCATCACCAGGATGGCAGGTTCTGTAACACAGAGACACCAACAGTCAGCAGAGACACCACGTTACCTTACGATGTATGATTACACGTCACACAATTCTACATTCATTAATTTTAACTGCAGTCGGGTTGTTGGACATGACTGAGCTCAATCTACAGTCTGTGTCGGTATAATCTGAACTTTATCTGAAGTTAATGTGAGCTCACAGCAGCATTTAAACCAAGGCTGCAAATGACAGGAGCTGCAGTTAGTTCGATATAAAGCTCAAATGTGACAAACACAATGAAGTTCTGTACTTCTGAATGCTAATCTTTTCCACATTTAAGGAAACATGTTTGTTTGGTACAGTTTTTAATTTGTGATCTGAAAATAACTGAATCATATGACATCCATCAAAGTAATCACAATATGATGTTCTTACGGCATCGTGCAGCTCATATTTAAACTCAAATTCAGTTCATCCAGTCGTTGACTTCTGACAGACCAACATGGAGGAAGCTATCGTAGCTTTAGCATTAGCTGTGTGTTAGCATCCAGTTCAGTCAGAGTATAAACTGCTTTACACACGTGAGGACCGATACAGCTGTTAATTAACTGTGGACGCAGCAAGCTCGTCATTACAATACAAGGACTTCTTCCAGGACTCCACAGCGCAGGGTTCACTGGATCATTATCCAGGAACTTTCCTGGAGTTTTCCGATATGATAAAAAGGTCATATCGTGATTATTGTGTAAAAAGATTTGTAGGCCGAACTAGAGGACTTCATTATAACACAACTGTATTTATTATTGTGCAGGTATGTAGGTGATCTGAGTGACAACTACAATACTAATATTGTATTATTACTCCCATTTATGGAGGACAACAGAGATTATTTCCAGGATATTTGGTCATTTGAATTCATTTCCAGGTGTTTCCATGACTAGTGTCCACACTGTCGACCTGAGCAGCAGCGTCCGACACGTTTCTACACTGAGCTTACTTTGATAAATACCATACAGCAGAAAGAAGGGAATTTACTTTGGTAAGTTGGTGCATAACAGTTAAACATAGAAAAATAAAAATACAGATACAAACAGAGACAAAAGAAGGAGCCAATATATACACACACATAACAAGAGAATATGTACCAGATGGCCAGATACTTAAATAAAGTCTGGATTCACACAGAAACATCAGACAGCTATTAATGTGAAACAGATACAGGAAGTGTTGAGTTTAGCTCTATTTGTTTGTCTGTGACATATTGTACAGAATCAGACATTACAGGAAGGTTATTGTATGTTTATCTGTCTGCTGGGAGCCAACTCTCTAGTGAAGCATGACTGCGTCTAAGGCGCGTAGCGTGGCCATTCCAATCTCATCAGACGCTCCGCCCCCCACACGCACTGCTCAGGTAGGCAGGGCAACGAGCCGCTTCATGAGTCCACTGATTATCAGCTCCAGTATAGAACATTTCTATAGTTATAAAACTGATGATAAAATCTATGAAATTGTGTGAAATGTGCTACTACTAGCTCTGACGTGGTCCCGCCCACAGCTCTATCTGATTGGTTACACATCAGCCAATCACAAGTACACATAGAAAGAGTGTGTGTGTGTGTGTGTACCTATGTTCATGATGCTGTCTTTCTCAGGGTTGAAGAACAGCCAATCATAGAAGAGTGCCAGCTTGGCGTTGGAGGCAGCCACATTCGACTGGAGACACAAATCAATTGATAGATTGATTGATTATTGATTTTAACAAGATGCTGGCCTTCAGATTGACAGCCCTGAGGCCCCTCCCCTTTACCGTGCAGGTGGTGAGCAGCCAGCCAATGATGGCCCAGCGTGGCAGGATGTCAGAGCTCAGCACCTCATTGGACGGATGGACCACCCCACAGATGTAGCGAATGAGATCGCAGCGCAGTGATTGGCTCTCTGCTGTGGACAGGTACTGCCTCTGAAACCAGTCCTGGTACCGCTTCTGCTGCCCAAAACGCACCTGAGCACAGGTAATACACACAGTTGGAGACAGTCAGAGAGACAGAGAGAGCTAGAGACAGTCAGAGAGACGATTAGAGAGACGGTTAGAGACAGTCAGAGACAGTCAGAGACAGTCAGAGAGTCAGTCAGAGAGACAGAGACAGCTAGAGACAGTCAGAGACAGTCAGAGAGAGAGTCAGAGACAGTCAGAGAGACAGTCAGAGTCAGAGACAGCTAGAGACAGTCAGAGACAGTCAGAGAGACAGTCAGAGAGTCAGAGACAGCTAGAGACAGTCAGAGAGTCAGAGACAGTCAGAGACAGTCAGAGAGTCAGAGACAGTCAGAGAGACGGTTAGTGACAGCTAGAGACAGTAAGAGACAGTCAGAGAGACAGACACAGCTAGAGACAGTCAGAGAGACAGTCAGAGAGACAGACACAGTCAGAGAGACGGTTAGAGACAACTAGAGACAGTAAGAGACAGTCAGAGAGACAGACACAGCTAGAGACAGTCAGAGAGACAGTCAGAGAGACAGACACAGCTAGAGACAGTCAGAGAGACAGACACAGCTAGAGACAGTCAGAGAGACAGTCAGAGAGACAGACACAGCTAGAGACAGTCAGAGAGACAGTCAGAGAGACAGACACAGCTAGAGACAGTCAGAGAGACAGACACAGCTAGAGACAGTCAGAGAGACAGTCAGAGAGACAGACACAGCTAGAGACAGTCAGAGAGACAGACACAGCTAGAGACAGTCAGAGAGACAGTCAGAGAGACAGACACAGCTAGAGACAGTCAGAGAGACAGTCAGAGAGACAGACACAGCTAGAGACAGTCAGAGAGACAGACACAGCTAGAGACAGTCAGAGACAGTCAGAGAGACAGACACAGCTAGAGACAGTCAGAGAGACAGTCAGAGAGACAGACACAGCTAGAGACAGTCAGAGAGACAGACACAGCTAGAGACAGTCAGAGACAGTCAGAGAGACAGACACAGCTAGAGACAGTCAGAGAGACAGTCAGAGAGACAGACACAGCTAGAGACAGTCAGAGACAGTCAGAGAGACAGTCAGAGAGACAGACACAGCTAGAGACAGTCAGAGAGACAGACACAGCTAGAGACAGTCAGAGAGACAGACACAGCTAGAGACAGTCAGAGACAGTCAGAGAGACAGACACAGCTAGAGACAGTCAGAGAGACAGTCAGAGAGACAGACACAGCTAGAGACAGTCAGAGACAGTCAGAGAGACAGTCAGAGAGACAGACACAGCTAGAGACAGTCAGAGAGACAGACACAGCTAGAGACAGTCAGAGAGACAGACACAGCTAGAGACAGTCAGAGAGAGAGAGACAGTCAGAGACAGTCAGACAGTGATATTTCTTAAAGGGAGTTAGTGTGAAGAGAATAGTGAAGACCACTCCAGATGTTATACAGGAGGGTGAGCGAGGCTTAAGAGTCAGATTTAGGGTCAGTCCGTTACCCTGGAGGTCATGAACAGCAGCTTGGTCTCCATGTCGGGTGTGAGACGACAGGCCAGAAACTTCCTGGAGGTTCGAGCCGTCAGCAGCTGGAGAACACCTGAGACACAGATCACAGGTAGGTGGTGTAACAGGTGTAAAGATCCACTAACACTTTAATCTCCGTGCAGTTTAACGCTGCCTGAAATCCCTGTGAACTGAGGATTGTGGGTAGTGTCGTTATACCTGTGAACTGAGGATTGTGGGTAGTGTCGTTATACCTGTGAACTGAGGATTGTGGGTAGTGTCGTACCTGTGAACTGAGGATTGTGGGTAGTGTCGTTATACCTGTGAACTGAGGATTGTGGGTAGTGTCGTTATACCTGTGAACTGAGGATTGTGGGTAGTGTCGTACCTGTGAACTGAGGATTGTGGGTAGTGTCGTACCTGTGAACTGAGGATTGTGGGTAGTGTCGTACCTGTGAACTGAGGATTGTGGGTAGTGTCGTACCTGTGAACTGAGGATTGTGGGTAGTGTCGTACCTGTGAACTGAGGATTGTGGGTAGTGTCGTACCTGTGAACTGAGGATTGTGGGTAGTGTCGTTATACCTGTGAACTGAGGATTGTGGGTAGTGTCGTACCTGTGAACTGAGGATTGTGGGTAGTGTCGTACCTGTGAACTGAGGATTGTGGGTAGTGTCGTACCTGTGAACTGAGGGCTGAGGACTTGCGGGTTGTGCAGCAGGTCTTTCCACACCAGCTCCATCTCTGGGATCCGAGCCACATTCTGCAGCAGACGAACCAGATCTCTGCCGATGATCAGACAGTCCATAAACTGCAGACAGAGAGAGACGGCGGTCAGCACAGCGACAGTGACCTCCCCTCTTCCTCCCCTCTTCCTCCTCTCTTCCTCCCCTCTTCCTCCCCTCTTCCTCCTCTCTTCCTCCTCTCTTCCTCCCCTCTTCCTCCTCTCTTCCTCCTCTCTTCCTCCCCTCTCCCTCCTCTCTTCCTCCTCTCTTCCTCCTCTCTTCCTCCCCTCTTCCTCCTCTCTTCCTCCCCTCTTCCTCCCTTCTTCCTCCTCTCTTCCTCCTCTCTTCCTCCCCTCTTCCTCCTCTCTTCCTCCTCTCTTCCTCCCCTCTCCCTCCTCTCTTCCTCCTCTCTTCCTCCTCTCTTCCTCCCCTCTTCCTCCTCTCTTCCTCCTCTCTTCCTCCTCTCTTCCTCCCCTCTTCCTCCTCTCTTCCTCCTCACCTTCTCCCTCAGCATGCTGATGCAGAAGTCCACCTCTTTCTGACGCAGCGTCAGCAGGTTCGGAGCTCCGTGGTCCACGATGAGTCGGAGGTAGGTATAGACCGACATCGCTATTAGCATCCCGCTCTTCAGCACCCACTCCCTGCAGAAACACCCATAGCATAGCGTTAGCTCTGTGTCCTAGCGTTAGCTCTGTGTCCTAGCGTTAGCTCTGTGTCCTAGCGTTAGCGCTCTGTGTCCTAGCGTTAGCGCTCTGTGTCCTAGCGTTAGCTCTCTGTGTCCTAGCGTTAGCTCTGTATCCTAGCGTTAGCTCTCTGTGTCCTAGCGTTAGCTCTCTGTGTCCTAGCGTTAGCGCTCTGTGTCCTAGCGTTAGCTCTCTGTGTCCTAGCGTTAGCGCTCTGTGTCCTAGCGTAACGTTAGCTCTCTGTGTCCTAGCGTTAGCTCTCTGTGTCCTAGCGTAACGTTAGCTCTGTATCCTAGCGTTAGCTCTGTATCCTAGCGTTAGCTCTCTCTGTCCTAGCGTAGCGTTAGCTCTCTGTGTCCTAGCGTTAGCTCTGTGTCCTAGC